>NC_056731.1:1869313570-1869318570 GCF_019279795.1 Protopterus annectens | reverse complement strand
AACCCTGGACCCCACCAATGTTGGACTTGTCAAAGGCAGAGAATACAACCTGAACCTGATATACCACCTTGATGCAATCATGACAGGTGTAGATGAGGGTTAGGAGGTGCACACAGCCTATGTAGATCATAGCAGGCTTTTGTACACCATCCCACATGTAGGAATGTGTGTAGCTGTTAAGGGATCTACCTCCGTTCACAGAATATGTTTCCCCCAGGGTGCTTGGCAAATGCCAACATTCCACAGGTGCCATTCCATGGACATACAGTCCTTCACAGGTAGTAGATGTGTTAATGCCCTCCTCCACACTGTAGAGGTGTGCAGTAATACTGGGGTTGCTATAACTCACTGGGTGTGGCTGTTGTGGACACATCCACCATCATTGTAGTTACTGTTGCATCTATCCCCCACATAGCTGTCTGTAATACTGTACAGTGTATGCTATCAGGTTGGTTAGTTGTTGTTTACACCATTCACAGTAGTAGAGTGCCTCACACCCTCCTAAGGGTAGGAATATGCCACCTGCATTGGCACACCCATGTTACTGAGGTGAGAATTGCAGTAGAGTGAGGAAAGGGACATACACCCTACTGTTAGCATGTTCAATGTCATTCAAATAGCAGACTGCATATATACCAATGTGTGGTTGTGCCTATCCTGTCTTGGTGGGATTACATGGGCAACAGATGTGTTACCTGCATGAGGACATACCTTCATGTGTACAGTCTTGTATTTGTACTGCATCCAAATCAAAGACGCTGTGTGTTGTACCCAGCCATGTCATGTGTACCACCCACTACCATTACTGGTGTCCACTGTAGAAGGCCTGCTGACACCACTACATCCATCAGCCACGTGGCACATGGACAACCACAACACAATCAGACTAGATAATGGTGAAAACAATACAACATTGTTAATTACAGCTATAATGCATCATGGCTGCACAGCTACACCTTCCAGTAAGTTAGCATTTCACTTTACTGCTGACAACATGCTACACAGCATTCTATTGCTACACTGTTGTACAATCACCCTGTGCATGAGCACCATGTTAGCCTGTCCCTGCATCGATGTTACGGATGACAGGATGTGGCACAGGTATCATCATATGCACAGGGTATGTTGTTGGTTTTCCAGAGGCCTAGGCTGAGCCATACAATTGACAATGTGTGTTTGTGTGTGTGAGGGGGCTGCGTAGTGTTATGGGCCAATGGTGATGTCATGTGTGCAGGTATGTAGTTGCCGTAGGTTTGCTGTTTATGTGTGTCTGCATGCACACATTTCCATCATGTGGCTGCCCTATACAGGGATTTGTGAGACAGCTGCAGACTGTACCTGGCAGGGTTTGCAGTTCACCATCTCTGGCCATTGACACAGGACCTGTGCCTGGCAGGGGTGCCACAGGCAGTATCAGGAACAAAGCCAGATAGGGTACTGTCCCCCGAGGTTGACAAATGTCCACTGGATCCAGGTCCCTGGGCACGTGGTCTGCTACGACGGTCTGTCAACAGCACCCCCCCACAGTGCTGTGGCTAGTACTGCCACTACGGGAGCGGCTGTGACTGGTGGGACGTCCACGGTGACCTCCAGCTGCTGATGCTGCTGGCATACGTCCACATGGCCGTCACAACCATCTGCCCTGTCCTGACACATGGACATGACATTGTCGATGAGATCCAATGTCTCACCCAACTGTCTATCCATGACCTCAGTGTAATTAAGAATGGCACCTGCTAGGTCATGGATGCTGTCATTTACAGAGGTGTGATAAGCCCTCTGTGCCCTTAGACCCTGTCTGATGTACTGTTCCATTCATGCCTGTGCCTCCATGATAGCCTGAAACATGCGTGTGGTAGATATACATGTGGCACGTCTGCCAGGGGCATGATGACCAGCAGTGCTCCGATGAGCACCCCTGAACATCTGCCTATGTGGTACCCTACCAAACATCCGGCTATGGCTGCTGTGTCCTGACACATGTGCTACAGATACTACACTGTCCTGGCCAATGCCAACTGTAGACTGTCCCTCAGCTAAGGCCAACAGTGATGAGGTATGTAGAGGCAGTGTGACTGTGTGCATGGATGGGGTGGATACTTGTGGGATGTCAATTGGTGGCCCAAGGGCAGCCCCTGATGACCCTGCCTGTGCCTCAACACACCTATCCTCATGGTCACTGTCTCTATCAGTGACATCAGATTCCCAGCAGGAGGGACCCAGCCCCACCTCCCCACCTGTGACAGGAAAACAGGGAACAGACTGTAAGACCTGTACATCACCGCTAAACATTGAACACACACACACAGACATACACACATGCAGTTGACATACATGACAACCCATACACTCTACCAGACAGCACCTACAGACAACTCCAGCACCACCATAACACACACAATATCAGGTGATGGTGCAGTACATTATCACACACAGACTGGTAATTACACACATGTCAGCATGCAGGACATGTGGTGCTCAACAGCATGCAGTGCAACTTTAGTCAATCCCTGTTACCAACATTATACATGGCTGTGATGCATGGCTTCTGTTAGTAGGTGATGGCTCTCCCCCTGAAACACACTGCACCCATGTCCACAGCATTGCTGTTCATCTCTTCAGCACCCTGGCATGTACTGTGCACCATACCTCACAGGTGTACACATCATTGCAGGATGTGTATCTGTGTGTCAGTTATGTTTCCTCTGCTGCTCACAGCCTCTGTGTGTTACTGGATTATATGTGGACACGTGTTTTGCGAATGCCTGATGTGTATTCACAGATGTCATCATCAGTGGTGCATGTATGAGTGATAGAATACCATTAGACTGACCACAGACACAATGTACTGTACCTATGGTGAATGCACAGACCATTATTGACATGGCACTCTCTTCCATGACATGCCATGGTGCAACACTACTGCATATGACAACACTACAGATACCTGAAATGTGACATATGACCTAGGCAGTCAATTGTCTTATGAGCCATATGTGTCATTTGTGCAGATGCTGATTGAGATGCATACCATTTGTAGGTGCATATGTGTGCACACACATATTATGATGGTGTGTGGCAATAATTGCTATGTGAACTACTGCGGTCACAATACCTGGCAGGAGTATAGTAGCATGGGCCATCATCATGAGCCATTAGTTGGTTAGTCAGGCCTGCAAATGCTCCCCAAACCTGTATGTTTGCATGCTAAATAAGTGCACAGCCCTTGGAGGTCATACAGTACTATCACTAGTGCCGTGGAGTCAGGATTATGTCTGCCACACTTCATGACCTTGACTGTGTGCAGATACAGCCATTCTCAGTGGGTTTGTCTCTCTCCTCCAGTGCACTGTTGTGTTTCAGGATGACACACTATCACCATCTCCTGCTACATTGCAAATGCTCAACACCTGTGGCCTACATATGTGTGTCATATTGCAGTATCCCAAACTAGGAACACCATGTGTACTGACATATTCCCTGCCAATGCAGGGCAAACATGCAGATGTACAGTGGCACCAGCATTGTATAGATGGGGATGTCATCCCTGGGTTGGGGTGAGGTGTGGATTGTGTAGCACATGTATCATAACTGCAACTTCTTGGACTTGCCCAACATGGTGATGGTACATCAGAACACATTGCAACACATGGCTTTGGCAATGTCCCACCACTATGCAGGTCATATCTGTATTGAGCCCTGGCTGATGTTGCCTATGGTACACATAGGTTCATAGGTGAGTACTAGTCTATTAGTCCTGGGGCCTAGATAAGCCTAGCAACAGGGGTTCCAGGTATGCACCACCCAATAATGTTATTCCCCTGTGCCCCTGTCAGGCTGTGGCACAGACATACTACCCAGGGTGAATTCCCCATTTCCCATCCAGTTGTCAAGTGTTTTTGTAAAGAGGGCCAATGAGTAGCATTGCCTGACAAGAATGGGTAGTCTGTTCCAGAGTGTAGGAGTTCCCCAGGAAAGGGGCCTATCACTCCAGTATGTTCTGTGCAATGTGTTGATGAGGTTTAGGACCCTGAAGCGTGTGTTTGCAGAGGGACTGGGATTTCCTTATGTGTAGCATATTCAACTGCTCTGTGTATGACATAACTGTGTATGTTAGGCAGATGTCAGCTGTGCCTGGGTAATGTGCACCGGAGTGTAGCCACAGTTGTCTGAGATGGTCTGTGTATTGCATGTGTTTGAGGCTGGTAATCCCATTAGTGAGGTGTGTGCTCTGTCAGTAAACATGTACAGCATGCATTATGGGTAGCTGTGTTAGATGTGTACATGGCCTACACCTTAGCTATGACATGCACAGTGTATTGCCAAGCATGACCTTAAACCATACTCACCAGCATCTGGCTGCTGCCTTGCTGGTATCCCAGAGGTACCTACATTGGGATGAGACAGAGTTGATGTCAGTGGCCACAGCCATGGCATTGCTACATGGTGGGTGCAATATTACAGTAAAACAACAGCTGAAGTCCACAGTACTACAGATTATGCACAACTGATTATCAGTACTACACAGCAACAGACTCCACATCTCACATATGCATGATCTACCTGTACAGATGCATACAAAACAGTGGCCTACTGATATGCTCTGGAACCTTACCAGCATGCTCCATGTCTGGTGTGTGGGTAGCACCCACCTCCATGACTATATAGGTCTGTAGTTCTTGTGGGCGGGCAGGTGCCACCAGGCTCATGAGCAGCTCCTCAACTCTGGTGAGGGGGGATGGATGTTATGGCCCCCCTGTTGCAAGGTGGTCACCCCGCACGGCAGCGGCACAACGTACATGGCAGAGCAGGTCACTACAATGATGGTGGACCTGCTCATACGTACAGCTGTGCATGCCCACCTCATTTACCCTGCAGACCACATCATTCCACATGGCGGTGTGCTCATGCTGGTCATGGCTTGTCCTGGAGAACATTAGCTGATAGTGCTGGATGAGGCTGGTGAGTATGATGTCATCCTCAGCGGCACTGTATGCTGG
>NC_056731.1:1869111070-1869308570 GCF_019279795.1 Protopterus annectens | reverse complement strand
GCCTTGCATTCAGCACTGATTACATATTTCAAACTTTATGTGGTGTAAGTACTGGCATATATTAGTGTATAGTACACAAATAAAGGTTTTCTGTGTATGCATACCTGTGTGTCGTGTCATGTCCTTTGAATTGTGAGTGGGTATATGTTTAATGTAAGAATTCTCATTTGTGGGAATGGTTGCCACACTACACATTTCACAGGTGCCAGTTACAGGGTTTGTGGCTGAGGGATATACTTTGCACCCAGAACTTCCACACTGCTTCAACATATGTATGGCTACTAATACCTTTTGTCTGTGTATATGTGTATGTACCTATAGATTATATATATATATATATATATATATATATATATATATATATATATATCCGCATTAAAAACCAGACGGTGCTGGCAAGAGTTACCTTCAACAACAATGAAATGAACAGTAAAAAACAAAGCAGGAGGTAGCAGCCACAGTTATGTAGAATAACAGCTTTATTATTAAAAGAGGTGAGCGCTTTCGTGGCACCAGCCACTTCATCAGCATCATCATCTGATGAAGTGGCTGGTGCCATGAAAGCGCTCACCTCTTTTAATAATAAAGCTGTTATTCTACATAGCTGTGGCTGCTACCTCCTGCTTTGTTTTTTGCAGTTTTTATATATATATATATGCACATATTTGTCAATGTATAGATGTGTGTGAATATCTGAACAATTGTAATGTGCACTCCTTCCACATTGTACATTCCCTGTGGTAGGATGACTATTCTGCACGATATGCTACAGATATTGCCCTGACATTTTCAGGTGAATTGGATTACTGTTAAAGCATTGTAGCTGTGTTGTGGGGGGTCCTGACGTCAAGAACTGCATGTGCTGGATATTGGATTGCACAGCATATCCATTAGGGCTGTGCAGGGGGGTAATATAGCACTAATTATCGGGTATCCCTCATTTGAGCCCCCACCCCCATTAACAGTGCATATGGTCTGTTATGTTGTAGCGAGTGGTTCAGGATTTTGTTCCCATGTGGAGCTGCTATACACATTTCCATCTGAATATATAAATATATATATATATATATATATATATATATATATATATGTGTGTGTGTGTGTGTGTGTGTGTGTGTGTATCTACAGAATTATATATGTAAAACCCCCATATATCTATATATATATATATATATATATATATATATATATATATATATACACACATACATATGAACATATTTATCTATCTATATACAATTGATGTTATATGAATATTTGTGGGTAATATAAATATATATATATATATATATATATATATATATAGATATAGATATAGATACATATAGCTATCTGCTGCATTTACAGATATATATCTGTCCATATGTCCATGCATGTTCGACTCATATTTTTGCCTGTACCTCATTCTCTTGGCAATTGACATGGATGATTGCAGCATTGAAGTCAGTAACTAGTGCCGACACATTTGTGTTTCAGACTTCATCTCCTTCTACATATGTGTTCTGATACACAGAACTGTGTAACTAGCAATATTTTAAGTGTATTAGAATAGTATTTGACATATATCCCTATTTGTTCCCATATTTTGTCCTGACTTCTTGCATTAACAGGTTGTGTGGTATGATATTACTACATTTCTTGTACTTTTAACTGATTGTGCTGGATGATATGTTAGTGAAAACATCAGGGTTATGTATATCTGCAATGCTTTAGTGTTCAATCACTTTGTATATGGTGTGCAGGGTCCTGGGTCTGAACCTTGCAGAGGCCATTTATTTTTTTTGCTGGGCAGAACAAGGGCCATTGTATACAGAGTAATTAAGGCACCTTTAAGCAGTTGTAAGCGGGTTTGCGCGGAGCTAAGCAATGCTAACTGCCGGGTACAGTTTCTTAGACTCAGTTAACTTCCAGATTGCTTAACCCGTGTATGCATTGCTTACAAACATGCTGAAACCAGCTTACTGCTGCTTAAAAGTGCTTACTCCTGCTTACCCCGTGCTAATTTATTTAAAAGAAAGGAAAAAGGGGTGATAGGAAAGTGGTGAAAAAGGGGCACAAAGAGGGAAAGACAGTAAGGAAACTAGCTAGGCATGTGCAGGAAGGGTGTAGGGAAGGTCCATAGCTGCCCATTTCTTATACAGCAACAGCTGTGCATATACACTGAACTTGGAGGTAGATTTAGATCCTCAAACCCCTGGGAGAGGGGTGAGGACAACGTAAATTCATTGTGATGCCAATTAGACCAGATTACATGTGTCCAGTGGACATGTTTATGAAATGGACAGCTATGTATGGGGCGAGATGTTTTTGTGGGAACAGATTGCCCTTTTTTTTCAGGTGAGTGTGGGATGTTAGGGAGTGGTAGTAGGTGTATTTGGGTAGGTAGGTTGGGTACGTTAACAGACAAGACAAACAGGATGCATACAGGGGCAGTATGTGACACATGTGGGGAGTAAACACCTTGGACAGGGAGGGGTGTTTGGAAATCACAAGACCATGAGCCCCCAAATGGAAACAGTGGGACTGAGGTCCCCACCCATAGGCAGTCACTACTGCACCTTCACGGCCCCAAAGGTGGCTGTGCTGTGGGCTGTGTAGAAGGGGCAGGCTTACCCTCTAATTGCACCACTCAGCCCTCAAGCTACCGTAGCTGGTCTTGAAACTCCATATCGAGCTCCCTACACACCACGGCCCGGACATGACGATGAGTGACAGGTTCCTCTCCACTCCCGCTCCCGGGGGGAGAGCACCATCCCATATGGCGGTTCCACCCAAAGGTGGTGCAGTGCCAACAGAGGAGGAGGTCCCAGGCTGGGCCCCAGATGTGCTGGTGCCTGGTGCTATGGCCAGCTGAGGTGGGACAGGTGGGTCCGGTCTTCCCATACAACCTATGTTGTAGCAGGTTTATGACAGATATGGGTTAGTAATAGTCAACAGCATTCAGGATTAGTTATAACAGCATGCATATGTATTCCCATTAACCCAAAATACAAGATTTAAAACAGTTGCAGAGCAAGCAAAACACATGCATATATGGAACAACAGTGGCCATTACAACAGCATGCAGGTTTCATTGATGGCAACAGGCCACCAATATGGGTGTATTTTAACATAGCACATGCATAGAAACAAATGGGAATATGTGTAAACCATTAGCACATATGTCCCAACAAACATATGGAGTGTACACATACCGAATGAGATGTGTCATTGAGTTATTTTTGCACATATGGTAGGGGTGAGAGAGAGAATTCAATTAACAACTAATGTATCCTTGTAGTTTTCACAACATTCTTAGTCAATGCAGTGATCTGTCCCTTACGTGTATTATTACATTACCCAATGGCCTTATATTGTACACTGGTATGTTTATAGATTATTATATACGTGACCTGTGTCTTACATACAGGCATGACAAGTTGCAGGTGTTAATGCAACATATGTTGAGAATTGCTCTCATACACTTTGGGTGAGGTGCTAGAATTACAGGTTTGTTTCCATATACATTGTCTGACTATGTACACGTTTGAGTATGTTATATGTCATTAAAAGCTGCCTACATTTCTTGGATCATCACACTGATTTTTCAGGGGAACAGTGTACCAGGCTGGTGATGTGGGCCATTTATGTGGACATGCTGGACAGATTGGAACAGTTGTGGGGTATGAATATGCATACAGCTTTCTATCTGAACATTCTAGTAAATTCTGTACAGTTGCTGGGCTTTCTATCTAAACATTGTAACAAAATATGTACAGTTGTGGGGTATGATTATGCATACAACTTACTAGCACTCCCGGCATTCAAACCCCTGCTGTGTGTGATAAAAAAATGATAGCACAGTGTACTGTGATATTAACTATCAGGGAACGGATATGAAGCTTTCTACTGTTTCTATCTAAGTCTCCCTCACTTGTACAATATGACTGACTTCTTGGCACTTCCAACATTGTTATACAGAACTTCATACACATTTTATCTGCATACCACAGTGTGGGTAACACTGCTTAACACAACAGTACTATTTATAGTAAGCAACAGTTCAACAACATATGCAAGAAGAGTAAACAGAAGCACTCCAGGGGTTATACCTTTATTCACAGAATATTACACCTTAATTTCTACTGGTACGACACTTTCTAAGTCTCTTATATTTATTTGTTATGACAGTACATGCAGAATAATTACTAACCTGCCTTGCAATGCAGCCTTTGCAACCTAGCATCATGTGCTTGCTGCTTCGCAGCCTGCTCATCTGCAGCTGTCAGAGAAATACAGTGATATTTAGCCATACCTATCCATAGTATACACAAGCTAGGCAATTATTAACTACTTAGTAGAATGAGTACTTACTCAGTACTGGGGCATTAGGAATCTGCCGAGATTCATGGATCCACTGTTCCAGTACATCCCGCCATCTGCCGCTTCAGTTAAGCATGGTAGTGCCTGACCTGCTCACCAGTCCAGGGGATACCTGCGGTACTGTTGAGGTCACGGGCGAGACTGTCCCAGGCCTCCTTTTTATACTATGAGCCCTGCTACTGGCCCTGCAGTAGTCTCTCCTCATGGTGTTTTACCAGGAGCCATACCATGATTTTTGACTCTTGGATGCCCCAGCGCTGCACTCTAAAATGAGTGCCTTCACCCACTCCAGCCATTCTGCCTGCAGTAGGAAGCTACAACCAGTTATGGGTAGTATTCCCACCTGTGGGGTTTAAATATGGCCAGTTTCCCACACTTTTCTGTGATTGGCTGGTTTTGAATAGGCTAAGCTATGGGCACACCTGCTTACCTAAGTTTGGCAGTGCTTAAAGAGTATACCATCAGGCAGATTGACTTGGCTGCCCTACACATTGCTTACACTTACTAAGTTGAGCTGTGCTGCTGTTAGCATTGCTTAATAGTTAATTAGCACTATATTTGCCTTTTGGCAGTGGTTTATTATTCATTACAGGTTATATATGTGTCTGGTATCCGTGATTCATGTGTACATACACTGTATGGGGTCCTGGGGACTTCTATACTTTATTACAATAACACCTCAAATATATGCTTACTGCAGTACTCCAGTTCACATATTTATGTTCTGTGGCAGGTTATACAACATCACACTGTACATAGATTCAGTTCACATGTTTGGTTTGATTTTCCTCTGATGAGGATTAGTTTGCTGATACCTCATTTATATGTATTGCTGTGATGACTTAGTGGTTAAATACTGTGACTGTGGTGTACAGGGTCCTGAGTTTGAGCCTTGCAGAAGCTGTTTATTCTGTTGCTGGGCAGAAGATGGACCACTGGGTACAGAGTGGTTAAGGCACTTTAAAGCAGTTGTAAGTGGGTGTGCGCGGGATTGCGTGGACCTAAGCAATGCTAACCTCCAGTTACAGTTTCTTACACTCAGCTTCTACTGTGCGTAATCTGTATAGGCAATGCTTACCCCCATGCGCACGCACTTAAACACACTTATTAGTGCTTATATATGCTTACTACTGCTTATTTGTGCTTAAACCTGCTTACTAACGCTTTATTCATTATGACACTGACACTTCATATGTGCATTTAATGCAGTACTCCAGTTCACATTTAAATGTTATTTAGTAGGTTATACAGCAAAATAAATAAGAAAATGTTCATATACAGTTTCACAAGGAAAATGGTATATGCTGCATTGGGACTCGAACCAGGAATGCCTGCTCGTTAGGCCGATGCTCTGACCACTACACTATTGCTGTGTTGCTTCATTTGCATATATCTTCCTTGTTATCCTATTCAGCCTTTTAAGCTGCTTTAACCATTGCTAAGCAATGGGTACATCTGCGCACCTACGGTTAGTTGTACTCGGAGTTTTAAAAAAATATATAGGGGTTTATTCTTTTTATTTTTATGTCCTGTTGCTGTTCTACACATGGGGGACTATTGCTGGGGATATGCAGACACCTATGAGTGGTCTCACTCATTTATTTGCACTTTGTGCTGTTCTACATTGCAGGGGTGTGTTTATTCTGAGAGCTCTGCTCTTAGACACGCCGTCTGCACTCGTACACACTCCATGTAAGCCTAGGAGGTCGGGCGGCACACCTTCATTAATATGTATGGCGTGCTGCCGTCCTCCTCCTAAGAGGCCGCCTGCGTGCAGGACTTGACTAGTCCTGCACAGAAGAATAGTAAATCCAGGGGATTGGCTGGATGATTCATGTAATGTCTGTCACTGAGTAGCTAATAAAAAGCAACTCTTTCATATGCTAGAGCAGAGATTGAAAGAGGAGAAACAACAAACTTTCTTTTTAACAGTTCCACTGTTTGAATTCTTGGACAAATTAAAAAGCAGCTCCATTTCAGATGTAACATAATACCTAACCGTCTTTAGATGGGTTTCAATTTAAATTATTTTGTGCTCATAAAATGTATGATTCGGTTACTAATCTCAATTATGTTTACAAACAAGTGTGTCTTTTTTCAAAACATGTATACATGTCTTCCATTCTTATTTTTATTTATTTTCATTTATTTATTAACATTTTAAGTGAATTAAGATCAGTATTTATGCACCCTTGACTTGGTGTCTATGTCTCTAATTTTTAAGTGAGAAGGTTGAAAGTGATGCTTTGTTTAATATGATTATCAGCACCCATAAATTGGGCTGTAGTACAGGACGCTACTGAAAAGTTGTAAATTTGCAAATCTGCATTACAATTTCTCATCTGACAGTGAAGATTAAACACCCTTTTTTTGTTAAATGTCGATATGATGAACAGCTGCCAACCATTTAATAAGTGATAATTAATACCTATAGTATCCTGATCCAAACTGCTGACCATCAAGTATGGAAGTGGCAAGTGGCCTTAAGATCATATGGTAAATGAAAATTGTTGCCTTGGTACTAGCCTGTATCTTTCACACCCAGATAATATCTGATAAGCCAGTTTCACTTTTAATAGCTTTGCATAAAAAATGCACATTTTGTACAATTCACATTTACACACTGCCACTTTTATTGGATGCAACAAGCAAAGTTTTACTTACACAGATTTTAGCGGGGAGGACAAATGTATTCTACCTCAGGGTTAAACCAGTTTTCTGTAAATCTTACTGAAAAAGTCACTTCAACATTCACTCAACCTGTCACATTTTTCTTATGAAAATAATTACTTTTCTTCTGGTATGATATCACATTCTGCAGTAGACCACAACCATATAATATATATATATATATATATATATATATATATATATATATATATATATATATATATATATATATATTAAATCGGTTTCTTTAGCTGCTTCTGAGGCACATGTATGAAAGTTCAGTCCGATATCGTAGCTGGGACTCACAAGAGTAAATATTTGAAACAGAATACAACCTGATTCAACTCTACTGGCAGAGTAATAGATATTTTTTGAGTATCTGTAAAATTAGTGGAGAAGATCGATACAAAGAGAGAGAGAGAGAGAGAGAGAGAGAGAGAGAAGAAAGTGTGTATGTAAAGAGAGGGTGAGATCAGTAGCTACAGAGAGAAAGACAGAAAACCAACAAAAACAAAATGGACTGATGGACATGTTGAAAGAGAGAACTATATCTAAGGTGGATAGTGATAACAGGACAGGATAGGGACTACAACTGAAACAGTTTCACATCATCAATATTACTGGAAAGTCTATTGAGGTAGGCCTGAGTTCCAGTTCCAGATCCATGAGGCTGTTAATCCTTCACTACTTATGTTACTTATCCACATCACAAACCTCTTTTTAAGTAGTTTTCAACCACATTTCTAATTTATTACTGTGCATAATACTTCCATTCTTACCCAACATTACATTCTCTAATTTGATCCCATCAGCAAAAGTAGGTAAAACCTGTAGTACATAGTAGTTTGTGGCTTTACGAGTAGGCATAGCTAATCAGAAGCTGCACGTCATGTGCTCCTTCAGTACATAGAACACGGTGTCTATCTACTTTCTTTTGTTTCTTGAACATTCTAACATACTTTCAAGAAGCATTTTAAGAGTGCCAGAAGTGAAGCTAATTTTCAGAGTGCAAGTCTGATTTTTTGAAGATGAGAACCAATCAGCATATACAGAAGTATATTTTCCTCTGTGATACAGTTCATAGAATTGTGGCTTTGTAATACAGCACAAGATCCCATTATACTCATAGCTATCAACATTTACATTAATAAGTTCACTCTAGATACTGAATATTTACACTTTTGTTGTCAAGTTATTGCAGTTATAAATTTCCCTTAGAAGGAAATTCATTTCAATCTTTAAACTGCACATATGAAATCATTTCGTAAACAGTTAAGAAATATGTTTTCTAAATCTCCATTAATAGCAAAATGGAAATTTTTGTGCTTTCCCACTGCACACACCTCTAGACTTATGGAAATTCAGAAATATGTTAAAATGAATTTACTAAAAAGGAATGGATTAGTATTTTGGTCTGATTGCTTTGAAAATGGAAAAACTAAGTCACCAGAATATTTAATGAAAGATTATAAATCGGATGAATCTCTTAACTAGTTAATATTATCCCATTAGTAAAAAAATGAATTAATTTGTAGACAATATAAGTTAAAAGGAACAGAACTCTATTCCTCCTATTATATGAATATATGAATGCTTTCAGGACAAAGTGCTGCTCGCTATATTTTTATCTGTGACTGCATATCTGTCAACTGAGGTCCCTTCTCACTGATGTGTTTTTCCAATTGGCTCAGCATCTGCATATACTAGTAGTTGATTCAAGACATATTTCTTGTATGCAGTAGCTATTTTCTCAGTTTGTTTTATAATCTTTATAATGCATCTTTACCATCTCAAAAGTGCTTACCCCTCTCTGTACTCTTCTTTTCTAGACCTAACACCACTCTAAGTATTCAGCTGCTGTACCACCTTTATCCGACCGGTGGATACATTGTTACAACAAAAGTGCAGTCCGGGTCTGAACTGTCGGCAAACACAAACAGCTAAAGTTAACTTTGTGTATGTGTCAACCTGTTTGAGCTAATATTCATTATCCCCTGGAGAGCGCTCTGCTTTGGCTTGTAAGCAGCACCTCCCCCCACACTCACACTCATCTTCCATTTCTCTTTTATTCCCTTCTGTTAGCAAACAGTATCCATAACTGATCAAATACTGTGTGTTTGTTAATTTAAATTGAGACCACAGTAGCCTACTGATACAAGGTTACCCTGTTCTTCCACCTGAGAAATGGTTAAGAAATGACTTACAGCTTCAGAGCAGTCCTTGGTCAGTTCTGATTGTTTCTTAAACACAAACTTGTTTTTGCTTGTATCTTGGCTCTGGATGTTAGCTCATCCTGCTCCATTCCCCCTCACTATGCTAGGGCTCACTCCGCTCCGATACCTACCCCCATATCCCACCTGCCCTGTTAAAGAAAATTCAAAGATCAATTCACGTAAGGTTCAGCAAGGCATTCTTTATTACTTGCAGCAATGAGACAAAGCATGTAGGTACAAGGTTTGTCTGATTTTCAATAGCTCAGCCTGCTGTTTTTATACAGTTCTTTGCACATACACTATACAGTTCTCTGCACGTACACAGCAGGTGCTTATCAGTTAATTGCTGACTTTTACAAAAACATCTTTCAGAATTTAGCTTGTCCACAGGGCTTGCCCTGTCAAACCCAGTTTCTGAGTTATGGTCATGTAACTGTCTCTTCCTAACACAACACTTATCTGTTGCTAGTGTGAGGCCCCTATCTCAACATTCCACAGCAAGAACAACAGACTTTTAGGCGTCAGCAGCTTTTACAGAGACCACCAGTATTTACACATTTTACATAGAATAAATGTATTAACTCTTAACCTTTTAAGTGCAGAATTGTACACTATACTATTTGTACATTTCTCTAACATTTCCCCCCCTTTTAATACTTTATTCTTATTGTTTAATGAGTCTAAAACAAGTCCATTTCATCTCTTGACCATTTCCACCCAGGGCCTTGCAGTCAGAGTCATTCGGCTTAGGCTCAAGTAAACAATTCTTCCACCTCCAATTTTAGTAGTTCTTCATATTCAGTACTTTGTTGGTACAAGGTCTTTGAGACTGAGGCATCTATAGTGCTTTTTACCAGTCCACGCATGCAGGGGACACAGAAGCATCCACAGAACATCAATATTGCTGCTCCAACGCAAATGGCGATCAACAGATTCATCAGGACACTGCCCCAGCCCCCAAACCATTTCTGGAAAAAGTCTGTTAAAGGATTTTGACCTGGCTTGGTCAAGGCAGATACTGCTGAATCACTTTGAGATGGCTTCGTGTTCATTGTCATTGTCGGGGATAAATGAACAGCATTCCTCTTGGATTAACACGCAAGTACCTCCGCCAGGGTGAAATCGAGAGCCATACGATTTTGAAGCACTACTGCCCTCATAGCGGTCAGTTCATCTGTCACCAATTCCAAGGTGGAAAAGGTTGCATTGCTCAATGTCTCAAGTAGCTTGGACAACTTTCTCAGTCTCAAATCGATTTTACCGCTCTGTACTGAGGTAGTATGCCAGTCCATGATATGACATCATCACCGAGAGCCATATGGGACAGTCCTTTGTCACTGACATGAGCCAGATCATGGTGATATATCCATGATGCATCGATTCGGCCTACTGGATTAGTAGGCTTTTTCACTTCTCGAACATTTCGGATTTTCCCTTGAGGTAAAGTTAATGTGTGTCGTATAGCTGGAACTAGGTAGCCCAAAAAGCAGCTTCTGGACCACTTTCTTGGTAGCCATTTATATGCTTTTCTTCCGCACACAAAATAACAATCTTCCACTTTAATGGTGATGTAGATAAACTCGAAGCGATCCCCGAAAAGCTGCTGTCCTTGAAACATTTTCCAATAGACAGTTTCCATTTCCTGGACAAAGTTGACTAATAGAGTTATTAACAAGTTTTCTTATAGGTGAGAAATTTGCCACACAACCCAACTTGTATGCAGTGCAGTTATAATCCACTGTTTTGTTACAATGGCTCCATCTTACCCTAATTTTATCAAGTTTCTGAAAACACACAGTTCCGTTTTGACGGAAGGCCAGCTGTAAGGCAACCACATTTGCAGACGTAATATTAGCCGTGTTGCTCAACAAGCTTGTCCATGTCTCGGTAACATTTAGTGGAGAAGCCACTAAAGGTAATCCTTCATATGTAGTTGGTATAGCTGCACAGATCCAACAATTAGAGACATTAAGGGGATCTGCATATGCGTACTTGATAGCCTGATATGTGTTGAAAGCAGGATGCCATGCTGCACGCTTGCTAGGTTGAGTAAATGTGGCGGAAAAGAGAAATGGCCAGAGCAGAAAAACAATGACCACAATAACAGTCAATGAGATTACCACACAATATTTTTGTGGAAAGGGTTGTCGTTCCAGTGTTCTGTTTTCTTCGGTTTCCCCAAAAGGATGGAATTCAACTTTCTTTGATGCAATCATGTCACTTAATCTGGGTATTTTATCTTATACTCTACCCTATAGGACCTTAGCACAGATGATTGCTTCACTGGGTTTGAGACAGATCTGTTCCTATTGATCTGACCCCCCTTTGTAGCCAGACTTTTGTGCTTAGGGTCCCGATGGAGAGGTAAGATCTTTACCCAATCGAATTTCTTCACTAACTTGCAGTGTGTCAGATGGATCCACAAAGCTCACTCTGCAATCTTGACTGCAGTCGGTGTTGAAAGAAGCACCTGGTAGGGACCTTCCCACTTTGGTGATGCCCAGTTCTTCCTCTTCATAATCTTGATCCACACCCTGTCTCCTGGAGTTACTGTTATTTCCAGTGCCTTAGTGTGTTCTGAACCTGAAACAGAATTAGACTGCAACAGATGTTTAGAATTTAACAGTTTCTTCATATATTCAGCTAATGTAAGATCAGCTTCCTGGTCTGAAGGCATGAGAGGTTTCCATTGGGGTGTACAATATGCCCTCCCATACAGTTTCTCATATGGGGTCAGCCCTTTTGCTGAGGAACTGTTCTCATGTTCAACAGTGCCAGGGGTAAACAGTACAGCCAGGTTTTCCCAGATTCAGACATTAGTTTCCTCAGTTTACTTTTAAGTATACCATTATGTCTTTCGACCAACTCTGCAGACTGAGGATGATAAGCACAATGATTTTTTAGAGAAATACCAAAAAACTTACTTAGCTGTTGTATAGTTTGGTTTACAAAGTGTGTTCCGTTGTCACTATATATTCTCTCCGGAATCCCAAACCTAGGAACAATTTCTTTCACAAGAACCTTTGCTACTGTAGCTGCATCCAGGTTCCTTGTTGGAAAAGCTTCCACCCACCTTGAGAACATATCTATAATGACAAGGCAGTACTTCTTATTTTCACATTTATTTAACTCTATAAAATCCATGCAAATGGTGTGAAATGGGTATGGAGGTGTGGGAAAACTCCCTTGACTGGGCCGCACTGCTCCTTGTGCAATGATATTGATTGCAAATCTGACATGCTAAACAAAATTTTTTAGAGTAGTTTGAAAATCCATATGCAGTGAACTCCTGATTCACTATCTGTACCATTCCCCCTGTTGAGACATGGCATTGCCCATAGCTCAATAATGCCGCATATCTAAAAAGAATGGAAGGTAATATTGGTTTCCCTTCTTTTGAGATGTACAAACCATCTCTGAAGACGGCCCCCTGTTTTAACCAACACCTTTTTTCTACGTGTGGTCAATGATTGTATTGTTTGTAGCATGTCCAAATTTAAACTTTCAGAGGGTTCTAAATCTTCTACAAGGTGTAAACAAGCTTCTGTAGTTGCTTGCTTTGCAGCAGCGTAAGCTCTTGCATTACCTTTTGAAATAACATCCTGCTGTTTTGTGTGAGCTGCACATTTGCAGATAGCTAAACACTGAGGTAAATGAATGGAGTTTAAAAGATCCAATATGAGCTGTGCATGATTTATGGGTTTACCAGTTGATGTAATCATACCTTGGTTTTTCCATTGCTGTGCAAACACATGCACCATGGAAAAAGCATATTGACTGTCAGTAAAAACATTTGCATGTTTACCTTTAGCTAAAGTACATGCACGAGTGAGTGCAATCAATTCTGCCGCCTGTGCGGACAAATGTCGTGGTAAGGGTTTTGCCTCGATAACCTCTGTGTTTGATACTACAGCATAGCCCACTAGGTTCTGTCTTGCTGGGTTCTTTTTGCATGAGCCATCTACATAATATGTCAGATCAGCATCTGGTAAAGGTATATCTGTGAGGTCTTTCCTAGGTAATATTGTCTGCTTGATCTCCTGCAGGCAGTGATGTGGAGTACCATCTACAGGGGTAGGGAGCAGAGTTGATGGATTCAGGGTTGTGCACCTTTCAAGTGTCATGTGAGGCTGGCTCAGCAAAACAGTCATGCAGGAGAGATGTCTAGCTGGGGAAAGGTATGCTACCTCTTCTTGTAACAAAATAATTGCTACTGCATGAGGGACCCTTAGGGTGAGTGGGTGAAACAAAACCACTGAGGCAAAGCCTGTACTGCTATAGCAGCTGCAACAACTGCCTGAACACATTGGGGTAAGGACTGTGCCACTGGATCTAACTGTGATGAATAATAAGCAATGGGAAGTTGCTTATCCCCATGTTGTTGCATCAGGACTGATGTCATATAGCCATGCTTACAGTCTACAGTTTGAAAAAAGCGCTTGTGATAATTTGGTAACCCCAAGACAAAAGAAGACGCTATTAACTGTTTTAAATTACAAAAGGCTAAATCCACCTCCGGTGTCCAAATCACCGGGTCCTTTGCTGCCATAGGCTTTTTGTATATGAGGTCAGACAAGGGTGCCACTTCCAAAGCATAGTTTGAAATCCAACTTCGACAGAAGTTAGTCATACCCAAAAAGGACATCATTTCCATTTTTGTAATAGGTTTTGGAGCCTGCAAAATAGCTATTTTCCTGTCCTCATCCAAGGTTCTACCTCCATCAAATATTATATAACCCAAATATCGGACCTGCTTTTTCCAGAGTTGCAATTTTTCCTTATTCACCTTGTGTCCCTCAGCAACTAAAAATCATAGCAATGCTAGCGTGTCTTCTCAGCAAGCTTGTAAAGTGGGAGCTGCTAATAAGATATCATCAACATAAAGCAGGATTTGACTATTTCTCGGTGGGCTAAATCTTGCTAAATTACTTGACATCTCTTGTGAGAATATCATGGGGCTCTCACAATAACCTTGTGGTAGTCGAGTGTATGTGTATCTTTTACCCTGATAAGTAAATGCAAACCAGAATCTACTGTCTGGATGTATCAGAATTGAGAAAAATGCTTTACTAATATCTACTACAGAAAAATATTTCTGATGAGGTTTTAACACATTTAAGAGTGTATGTGGATCAGGTACTGTAGGTGCCCTAGGTATTACTGCCTCATTTACAGCCTGCAGGTCTTGAACCATGTGCCACTCTCCATTTGCCTTCTTAACTGGGAACAAAGGTGTGTTACTTGGTGAATCAGGAGATTCAATTAACACACCACCTTGAAGGAGTGCAGCTATAATGGGTTTTATCCCTGCCTCTGCATCTTTTCTCAGCGGGTATTGATGTTTTTGAGGTCTAAAAGTTGATTTTGGAGTAATCACCACTGGTCCTGCCGTGCGAATAAGGCCTACATGTGATTTCCCTGTGGACCACAGTTTGTCTGGGATACCTTTCAGAGGATTCTCTTCCTCCTTTAACAGGAGTATTTGTCAAATATTTTTGCGAAAATGTAGGTGTACTGCTGGCTAAGTCTGAGTTACCCAGTTCAATTTTTGTACCTGTACTCCCTGCTCTGAAAGTTCCTCTCTGGTCTGTTTTTCCCATCTGGTAATATTCCTGCCCAACTCTACCCAATTTGTGTTTCTGTCTTTAGTGAGGCTTACATGTGGTAGGAGGTCAGATTTGTAAGGTGCTGTCATTTCTTTAGGCAGAGAGCAGCTGGCTATGCCATTTCCCATTGTATCCCAGTATAGGTTACGTAACACTAGCCTAGCTGTGGGATATTTAAACAGCTTATCTCTGTAGTCCTCATCTGGCCCTTGTGTGTCACGAAAATACAGAGTGTAGTACAGTAATGGCTGCTTCTTCATATCTAATGAGGGAAATTTACTAATGGCCAAATCCATTAATTCCTTGGTTACAGTCCCTGGGCCAGTAGTAATCAGGTCCTGACTGTACCAGTAAAAATCTTACCTCTTGGCTGCACTACACAGGTATAATGCACTTCGCAGATGTCAGTCTGTCATTGTGCTTGCATCCCTTGTATAGTTGGAACCACCACTATGCCAAATAACTGCATCAAGTCTCTGCCTAAGAGATTTATTGGGCATTTTGCAGACACTACAATTTTACTTCTCTGTGTCAACCCTGTTACAGGATCTGTGATCATAATTTTGTGTGAGAGAGGCTCCCGGTATAGCTGCCCATTTGCAGCCTTAACAAATATGTAATCCAAAGACCGTGTACACTCCGGTAGTTTGGAGGGATGTATCAGGGTCCGTGAAGCCCCAGAATCACACAAAAAGCTAACCTCTCTTCCTCCTACCAAAAGAGTGACTTCTGGCTTGGTATCTAATAAAAAGAGTTCCAAGCACAGAAGTGCCAAGTCCAATACCTCATCACTGTCAGTTTCATTGTCATCCCCTCCACCATCCTTTGCTTCCTCCATTTTTACTTCTACATTACCATTTATCCTGCTTTGTATTGTAACTCTTCCCTGTGCTTCCTGACTACCATATAGTTAGTTATCACTTTTTGTTCATCCGTCCTCGTCCTATTATTCCCTTTGCAATCCCTTGCCATGTGACCTTTCTTCCCACATTTAAAACATTCTCCCCTCTTTTTTCATCCCTCAAAATCTTCTGACTGTTGGTGAGACTGCCTACCTTCCCTATTTTTGCCCTTTTTTCCTGGATGTACCACATATACCTCAGCCCCGACGTCTAATGAAAATACCTGCATTTTCTTTTTCTTTTTGCTATTAAAGTGCCTCCCAGCATGCCTTGCATACTCAAGCAGTGGTTGTAATCTGCTTGTGCGGTGACCTACCATGTGATTTGTAATAAAACTACTAATAGGAGCCCTGCTCCCCTTCAGATCTGCTCTTCTGGTGACCTACCACGTGTTTTGTAATAAAACTACTAATGGGAGCCCTGCTCCCCTTCAGATCTGCTCGTATGGTGACCTACCACGTGTTTTGTAATAAAACTACTAATTGAGCCCTGCTCCCCTTCAGATCTGCTCGTATGGTGACCTACCACGTGTTTTGTAATAAAACTACTAATAGGAGCCCTGCTCCCCTTCAGATCTGCTCGTATGGTGACCTACCACGTGTTTTGTAATAAAACTACTAATAGGAGCCCTGCTCCCCTTCAGATCTGCTCGTATGGTGACCTACCACGTGTTTTGTAATAAAACTACTAATAGGAGCCCTGCTCCCCTTCAGAAAGGCATTTTAACTGTTGTTCATAGGGGGAGTCTGCTGTCTGGTTGTCAGGGATTTGCATCCCACAATGATTATTAAAGCACTCTATGAGCCTAGCAAAATAGCAGTCAACTGACTCGCCTTCTTGCTGGACACACTGATTAATACAGGTCCAGTCTGCCCGTGGTTTCCACTTTTCAGAAATTCGGTTTGTAAGCCCTGTCACCTGGGCATCTAATCCTACGCTGTTATGTGGAAGGGGTCTCTGCCGAGCGTCACGAGGATTCCAATCACCACAGACCATGTGCCAGTCAGGACCTATAATTTGTCTTACCACTTTTTCTATCTCTTTTCCATTTAGGTTATAGCTTGGCCTCATACCTTGCAGGTCCTCTGAAAATTTTGGAAAGTTGATCCTAGGGTGGGGAATCTCAGTGGCCTTCCTAATATCTTCAGGACTCCACGGTCTATATACTAATAAAGTAGGGTCTTTGTTATCCTGACCTGCTCTGGGATTAGGTACCTCAATAAGAGGGCAGACTTCTTCTTCCCCACTAGTCGTGGCCTGGGTGTCACTAAACAATCGCCAGACTTCGAAATTTTTATCATCATCATCTGTGTTTTTTGTTTTGGACCTAGTCCCTATTGGATCCCTAACTTTAACTAGCTTTATTTTTACAGAGTCCTCACCTCCTGTGACTACAGGATGTAGAGGAGGTGCTCTGTGTTGATTATTTGCCCCGTATGCTGGTGGGGGAGGGGGTGCTGAAGCTAGCACTAGGTGGTTATCCTCTTTATCTAAAAACATTGTTTTAGAATTTTTTTCTTTCTTGTCTCTTCGATTTGTTTCCTCCAGCCATCTGTGTGCCTGGGGAACTCCTAATTGTCGCTGTTTTTTAACTTGCCCCTTGGAGTCTGCTTTTAATTGCTTTATCAATTTGAGAAGTGAAGATTTATCTAATTTTCCATCAAAATCATACTTAGTTACCCATTTTGAAAAATATCTAACATTATCTGGGCGCTGTACCTGCATATATTTACCATCTTCTGTTAATGGTGGTTTTTTTTATGTTTTTGCACCACAGTTATAATTACCCATTTGCTTACTACGTAGTTACCTTTAGTAATGTTATGTATTACTTTCAATGTTTAAGTGTACCACGGATTTTGTTATAGTCTCTTCAGAATGACTGTCTAACCTTTACTATCCTATTCACCTAGTCTATGACAGAAAATGCAGTTTTCCTGTCCCTGACTGAATTAAAATACAATCTAACAGAAAATGCAGTTTTCCTGTCCCTGACTGAATTAAAATACAATCTAACAGAAAATGCAGTTTTCCTGTCCCTGACTGAATTAAAATACAATCTAACAGAAAATGCAGTTTTCCTGTCCCTGATTGAATAAAACAGAATAGCAAAACCCACCTTACCTGAGCCTAAGTGATTGACCACTGATTCGCGGATACCTGTCCTTCAATCGCAGATCAGAAGGTGACTGGCCTCTTTTGATGACAATTCAGTCAGAGGTCTTTATATTGCAGAAGAACTGATTTTGTTTCTTCCCCGTACGGTTTCAGCCACCTGGCCGTCTGATCCGAGGTGAAGAGAGGGATCCGGCTCGAAGGACCCATCTGTTAAAGAAAATTCAAAGATCAATTCACATAAGGTTCAGCAAGGCATTCTTTATTACATGCAGCAAGGAGACAAAGCATGTAGGTACAAGGTTTGTTTGATTTTCAATAGCTCAGACGGCTGTTTTTATACAGTTCTTTGCACGTACACTATACAGTTCTCTGCACGTACACAGCAGGTGCTTATCAGTTAATTGTTGACTTTTACAAAAACATCTTTCAGAATTTAGCTTGCCACAGGGCTTGCCCTGTCAAACCCAGTTTCTGAGTAATGGTCCTGTAACTGTCTCTTCCTAACACAACACTTATCTGTTGCTAGTGTGAGGCTCCTATCTCAACATTCCACAGCAAGAACAACAGATTTTTAGGTGTCAGCAGCTTTTACAGAGACCACCAGTATTTACACATTTTACATAGAATAAATGTATTAACTCTTAACCCTTTAAGTGCAGAATTGTACACTATACTATTTGTACATTTCTCTAACACACCCCCAATACCTGTAATTTAAACTTGACCAAGCCACATCCACCAGAGTTCAAACCACCTAATCTGCTTAAGTAATTATAACTAACCACTCCCATTACAAATTACTACCTATCTACAATACATTTGCACTCACACACGGTAGCAACTACCAAATAGAAACATGCCCAGTAAACACCCCAAACATCTCATACATAACTTCTGTCATTGAATATGTGACATTATAATCCACCCCTCCTATGTCAAGACTTCCTACTACATTAATACAAACTATCCATATTACCTTCTCAGGTACCCAAACCCATACTTTAAATTTTTACTAATATCTACTTAATCCCAAACTCACTCCCCATTATATCCTGAGTAGTCATCATGTCTACCAAACCTCTTTCACTTCTAACTCAAATACTACTACTTATTACCATATCTTACCTAACCTATCTCACCCAACCTCTCAGTGCAAATCACCCACCCCCCCATTTCATACAACTAACTATATCTCCATGATGCACACGTATTCCTCCACCTGCATATCACCCAGTCTCTACCCCTTCAATAATACTATGTTCTTCACCTGCAAACTCTTACATAATCCCAAAAACTCTACTCACATCTATATTAGCCACATCCCCATAAATCTTACACCCCATAGATTACACACCAAGCAACTCAAATACCTCTTCTGCCATCGCATTTCTATCCTTCTCTCCTGGTGACATTCACCCAAACCCTGGCCCTTCTCCCCCACATATCTCAACCTCCATTTCCCATCTTCCTCCTACAACTCGTAAACCCCTCCATTTCTCAGCTCTAAATGCTTAGAGCATATGCAACAAAATTCGTAACCTCCACACCTGGCTTCTCCATAATCAACCCGATATTCTGGCCATCTCAGAAACCTAGCTCAAACTCCATATAAAAGACTCTGAACTAACACCACCCAACTACTCCATAATTAGGAAAGATAGAACACATAAAAAGGAGGGGGAGTCGCTCTCCTCTTCTTATCATCCCACAGTTGCCCCCTATACCAAACCTATTCTCAAATTTGGCAAGGCAGAACTAATTCCAGCCCTACTTCATATAAACAAACATAAACTTCTGTGCATAGTCTCCCTTTATATCCCTCCTGAAGACAATACCTCAGCCCTTGAAGATATTCTCTCCTGGTTCTCTAACAACATCACTAAAGAAACAATAATCCTGGGTGATGTTAATATGAACTGGTCAACAATTCAATCTCCTAGAAACTCACTTAATATAAACTTGTACAACTTCACTCAGCTTATTAACTCAACAACTATGCCTTCCAAGAACTTCTTTACTGGAAGCACCCTGGACTGGATTCTAGTTTCTCATACACATTACATCTCTGATTGTGGCACTCTGCCCAGCCCATTAAGAAACCACTTCCCCACGTTTGCCCACCTTCTTCCCTCCTCCATACAACTAAGTCATACCTACACCTTCACTCGTTGTCTAAAAAACTTTAATCCTAGCACATTCTCAAATGCACTAAAATATGAACTGGAACCCACTTAAACCATTACCTTAGACAGTGCTGTTACCTACTTTAGCTCATCTTTCCTCAACTTGCTTGACTCATTTGCCGCTCTGAAAACAAAACCCATAAGAAGCAATCCTGTACCTTGGCTAAACAAAAATACCTTACTAGCCATGCGATTCCAGGATAAAGCCAGGAAACACTACTTCAAGAATAAAACTATCACCACCCTTAATGAATTTAAAACACTTTCCAACAAAGTAAAAAATGTATTATCTCAGACAGCAAAGCCTACTTCTCTACAGTCCAAACCAACCATAACACCAACCCCAAAATATTCTGGCATAGAATCTCCTCCCTTCTCAACCCTGGCAAAAAAGAAAACCCCTGCCCTGATCCAGATGCCTCTGATTTGGACTTAGCCACCCAATTTAACACTTTCTTTATCGATTCCATAAGTAAACTTACATCATCCTTCACCTCCCATTCAACTTCCCCACCCTTATTTCCACCTATCCCTCCCTCCCCTTGCATCTCCTACTCCCAACCTCCTCCTTTCTCCTTCAGCCTCATCCCTACCGCCACCATAAAAAAACTTCTACTAACATTAAAACCCAGCTCCAATGCCCCTGATGATATACCCTCATATTTCTTAAACGTTGCCACAGAAGGCACAGCTCTTCCCATCTGCTTTCTTATAAATCGATCTATTGCTAAATGTCAAGTTTCCCAACTCAGGAAAAAGGCCTTTATTATTCCACTCCATAAAGGTCGTAATAACAATAATATCACAACCTTTCGACCTATCGCTATCTTATCCCCCATTTCTAAACCTCTCAAAAAATGCATCCATCTACAACTTCTACCTTACCTCATAAACAACTAGCTTCTAACCCCTACTCAACATGGTTTCAGACCCGGCCACAGCATTACCACAGCTCTCCTCTCCTTCCTAGAAACAGTTAATAAGCCCCGTGACACTGGCCACATCATGACCACTCTCCTCCTTGACCTCTCTAAGGCATTCAGTGCTATCTATCATAACCTTCTTTTCACTAAACTCTCCAAACTACATCTATCCCACTCCTCTATTAACTGGTTTACCAGTTACCTCTCAAACAGGGAACTAGCAGATGGAAAAAAGCCACCTCCCATTTTCTCAACACTCCCACAGGTGTCCCCCAGGGTTCAATTTTTAGGCCCCCTTCTATTCCATATATTTATAAATGATTTCTACCAAGCCATCCCAAATGCCAACCTTGTTCAATATGCTGACAATTTAACAATAATCTGCTCAGCCTCTTCTATACCCACCCTAGTTAAATTAATCCAAGATTCCGGGCGTGTGGCGTACGCCTGTAATCCTAGCAGACTGGGAGGTGGAGGTTGATGGATCGAATCATACCAGTGAGTGAGAGACCATATCTTCCTGACATAGGGGAAAAACTAATCCCCCAGGCACAATGTACGGCGAAACAAGCCAAATTTGTGAAGTGGCCTCACGGAGACACAACCTCACTTAGGTTGGGAGGGTGGCCTAATGGTTAAGGTGTTTGCCTTACAAGCACAACGTGCAGGGTTTGAGTCTCACAAGGGATAACTGGCTAGGCTTAATATGGCTCACAAGGGCAGTTAGCTTAGTACTAATCTATGAACCTATGAACCTATGCCTTGTCCTCCACTGAGCAATGGATGATGGACAACCATCTAGCACTCAATGCTACTAAAACTAAACTCATGATATTTACTGCTTCCAAAACCACCACCCAGGATAAAAACCTCATTCTCAGTCACCAGCCAAAATAATACTCTTCGCGAAATAGTCTCTACTGCTAAACTACTAGGAGTCTTGATCGATGACCAGCTAAAGTTTGATAATCATCTACAAGTAAATATAAAAAAAACCACACAAAAAATAGGCATGCTGTACCGTCACAATTGTTACATCTCTCCCTCCACTAGGCTCGCCCTCACCAACACTTCCTTTATCCCATTTCTCCTGTATGATACCTCTATCCTTAATAACCTGCAATCCTCCCTCAAGACTAAACTCTCATCTTGCTATAATAAAATAACAAAATTTGCAACCAGCCATCGATCCACTTCTCATCACTGGACTGCCCTATACCAACTGAATTGCCTTGAGCTGTCCAATTACCTCATCTATATTCAACTTGTCCAAGCACACAAACTTATTTTCACGCCCTCTCTCCGTCCCTGTCTTGCTATCACATTTAAAATGCATCGACCAAATAGACTTTTAAGATCTAATTCCCCAAATCTAATTGAACTGCATAAACCTGCCCATCCAGCAGGCAAACATCTAATTCAATCTAGCATGCCATTGGAATTCCCTCCCACCTCTCATGCACACCACCAGCAGCCTCTCTGTTTTCATTCAAATCCTTACTTCACACGCACCTAATTTCACTATGGGAATGCTCTTGCTCCAACCCCAAATAATCTCCCTACACTATAGCTACTCTCTATAAGGTATAATTCACAATACCCTCCCATTGTTTTGTACCCCTAATAAATTCTAGGAATTAGCATAACTCCAAGAACGGTACAATTCAGTAACCTAAAAATTAATTGAATGAATTAGCATAGCTGTTAAAAAATTTAGATTGTTTCTGTTATTGCATTGTGCTAATATGTTAAACTGTTAAAAACTTTGACTGTTTGTAGATATTACTCTTATTGCATTGTACTATGTGCACTCTCCTAATATGTGTTTTTCTATTTGTCTGATTTTGCTTCATTTGTGCATATTACATTTCTCTAATAACTTACTCATGTTAAATCTGTAATTTCTAATTTTCTGGAGCTTTTCTCTCCAGGACTCTATTGAAAATGGGCTCCTCGTGGCCCATTGGACTATCCTGGCAAACAAACTATAAATAAATAAATCAGCAAAGGTAAACTAACCTACAAAGGAAGCTTTTCCAAGTTATATGAGTTAATTATAACTAGTAATCATTTTGATGCAAAATTCTGGAACTTTTTAGATAGTAGTGGACCGAATGACTCATTAGAAGGTAAGAATAAAACTCTGTAACTTAAATCAGTCAGTCAAACTTCTTCAGGTTTATACTGGAAAGTTTTTATGAGGAAATATATACAAGGAATATTTGTTGCTCCCTATAAAATCTCTAAATTTTGTAAAATGAATTCTTCAGTTTGTTGGCAAAGTAGTAAAGGTGTAAATGCTGAGCGGACAGACATTTATGGATTGTGCAAAATTGAATGCATTTTGGGAGGAGCTAAGTATGTTTTTTAAGGGGCTATGGTCTGATAATTGTTCTTTAATTAGATCAATAATACTAATGAATGTTCCACTTTCTTTATCTGTAAAATAAAACCAAGTTCCACAACAGTATACTATAAATCCAAAAATGCAAAATGAACGCTGCAAGGGTAAATCCAAACATTTTTAAAAAGGTTTTAAAAGATGAACAACAAAAAATGTTCTGGAGCCTTCTGGCAGTGGCTAGAAAACTTATTACAAAAAATTGGAAATCTAACTTAGTTCCTACATTCAAAGAATTTTCAAATTTAACAGCAATACTATGTGAAACTGAAAAAGAAGTGATCAGAATAAGATCTATAAATCATACTAAGACTTTTAATGGTTAAGATAGCCTTGAAATGTTGCTATTGAAATACCAAGACTCCATGTGTTAATTGTATAAAGTTACCTTGATGATTCAATGTATTCCTAACATTGTATGACAATATGTGATACTGAATTTATTCATATATATATATATATATATATATATATATATATATATATATATATATATATATATATATATTCTAAATATGTTAAATTAATAAAAATATTCCTAAAACAAAGTTTTGGTAGTTACACTGAAACACCAATTTCTCTTATTGTTCATATTAATGTGCCTCTACTTTATTGTTTATTCAGGTGTACTCATTTTATATGGTTGTACCTGAAAACATATCTGTGTTCTTAAATGATGGCTATGGAGTATAACTGAGGCCACAGATACCCATAACTGTACTGAAACACAAAGGTGTAATAGGTCAAAAGGGGTTACAGTACATAGTTTAAATGGAAAAAATGCTTTTTTAAAAATTATTATTTTTGTTGCATTACTCTTATGCCCCAAGCATTCCACCCAATCTTCACTATCCTAGGACTCTGGGAAAGGTGGCAATAGATGGAGACTGCAGCCATCATCAAGCAGGAGATTTTCTCTTTCTTGTGCACATAACATTTTCCCCACCCAAGTCCCAAGTTTGACAGACAGTGCAGTGCAATACCTGCTATGCCTCACTCAGTGAGCTTCTGCCCAGCTGGAATTCCAACTAGAGCACATGACCATTCTGGTGAGATCAAGCTCCCCTGAGGTCTTAATGGAGGTGTTAAAATCTAGGGCATTCTCCTAAGCAGAGCTGTTAGGGCACAATTCCACCAGCTCCCTAACCAGGATGGATGAGCCTATGGCTGCCTCACTGCCTTCACTCTCTAGCTACCTCTTCCAGTGTTTGGGCGAGTAAATGAACCTTGACTGTCTGAAGTGCTGCCAGGTCCAATACATCTATGCCATGGACCCAACAAAGGGAGAGAGACAGTGGGAAATTAAGAGATTGACATGTAGGCAGTAAAATACAGCATGTTGTTTGGTTACAGGGTTACCATTCAAGCAAAACTTACTTCCCTGCTACTATTACAGGCTCCACTTAAGGTTAGGAATATCTAGCTACTGTCAATTAATTCAATTAAATGTTTAATTACAACACTTTAGAAATCATGCAGAAACTAAGAGTAATGCAGTTTATGCATGTTTTAGTAATCTAGGGGTCAGATTCATGAATGCCTACACTAAGTGTACATGATCTGTATTCAAGAACATCCCTACTACATTTTTTGTGCTGTCTATTCACTCAAAGATTACACTAAGTATTGATGTAGTCTACACATTGTGGTAAGCTTTATGAATCCTCCTCAGTATTTAAGCTTGCAATCAGTAGGAAAACTAAAATTAGGAGGAAGAAGGTGGGAGTTATGCTTGTGTTGTCTGTTCACACAGAACGGTGTATGCATCTGGATCTGGACAGTGCCTTATACTGCCCACTGGTGTTAAACCCATATATATACTTCTGGTAACTTGAGTGCATTTTTCTTTAGGCAAGTTGGCAGATGCAGAGAGTCGTAGCCACTGCCTTTCCACTACCTGGACCACTGCTGAGCTTGTACAAGAAGAAAACAAAAAGAAAACAGAAACAATAACAAAACAGAAATAAAGACAAAATTAACAATAAAAAGAGGAAAAATGCAGCATTAATCATGTGTGCTACACTTTAATGAAGTAGTGCACAACTGTCAGCAAAATGTAATGTAACACTTATCCTGCCACCTGGACAGCCCATCTGGTTTCCGCTGACGGACCACCCAACCAGTACGTATCTCCTAGGCTACTTGAAAACAAAAAAATACACATTAATCAGCACATCATGTCTCTAATAACTGAAACCAATTACAGCTGCAGGTGCTGGGCCTAACATACAAAGCCAATGCAGGACTAAATTCTTACACAAGTAAGGCTGCTACCTTGCTGTAATGTATTCTTCCAATTGGTGAACATTTAGGTGGTACCTCTGCAGGTCACAATACTTGTACCTATACTGTTCACAGAGAAGGTGATGACATTTTCACAACTCAATACCATGGCAAGTTACTAACGGGCATCGATTTTGTACAGCAGGCCCTCCTATTTGCCCAGCAGACACTCTGTGGAGTCTCTGTGCAGAGGGTGGAGAAATATTTTTGCAGTTTCTGCTGCATCATGCAGAAGCTGCACCAAACTCTGTGAATGAGGAGCCCACATCCACTCTGCAAGTCTGAATCAGGAGATAAATAATAGCCAGTGTGCACAGCCAAACATACTGGACATGACTTGACACTGACCAGCAGCAGGGCAGTGAGGTGCACATGTAGAGCACAGAATAAACGATGAAGAGCAGTGTGACTAGGCCTCAGTCATGTGACATAACTGCTGAGTAGCATGACCGCTATCACAGTAACAATGTAACGGATCGGTAGTGTAGCCAATCCTCAGAGTAATGATATTGTAATAGGCAACCACCCTTCACAATAGCATGATGTGGTAAACAACATTGCAATCAGCCATTACATGCACAGTATACATGACCTCCAGCCCAGAAAAGGGCAGACATGAGCATCTTGGAGTCATCTATGGCTGCTAACGCATAACGCTGCAGTAACAATTCAGAAATGGTCACACTAACTCACCTCATTATCATAATTACTGCACTAGAAGACCCTTTCTAACATGATAAAAACCACGATCGACATTGTGCTGAAGATCAAGTCATGATAAGCAATATAAGAAAATGTAAATAGTGGATTACAGAATGTTCTGCCATTTAGGCAATCGGACTGCAGGTGAGTATTAGTACTGTTTTACAGGACTGCAGAAGGCATAAACACAACAGAGACAGTAACTGCACAACAGTGGTGGTGTTATAGAAGTCTCTGAATTACCGCCTCCCTATACATTGCCACTATGCAGGGTAGTTTACATAACTCCTTGCATTAATCGTTTATGAATACCAAACTTTGGATCACAAGATCCTTACCTTTAAGCTGTTACTATAACTTTAACATCAGTGATTCTGAAGAGCTAACTGTGGGGATCAAAGCCACATAACTAAGCATGAAGTTTGACTAAATTAACTTACAACAGAATGCTTATTAGCTGTAAAAGAAAATGAACTTTAGACAAATTAAAAATTATGCTGAATTGCTCCATTTTTTATTAAGTAGAAGTGAAAGAGTACATTATCCAAAACATTTCAGTTCTACCATACTATTCCACTCTTTGTAAATATGTTATTAATTAATAATACAACTCATTTAAGTTCATTAATATTTTTTATTTACTGGCTTTTGGTACCATGTCACAATCTCCAATGTCAGGGTTTGAATTTAGCCTGATGCTGAGAAAAAAAGAGCTTCAGATGAGATAATAATTTTGCAATTGCATGTTGTCTGCAGCCAACAAACCCTTTCATGCAGTGGGTTTGACCCCCTGCATCCCCTTACTTTATATAAATAGCTCCAATGTTGCTGTAGTTCAGGAAAGTGGAATTTCCCCCTGGATTTCCCTCATTCAAAAAAAGCATATTTTACTCACAGTGACTCCCACAAAAGGATTCATCAAAGTCAGCATATAGTACACAGTATTGGTGTTATGCATGCTTTATATATTTAGTAGGACAGCATGCCAGCTAGGATTAAACTTGTCTCATACTGGTCACTACTGTCACCTTATGTAAGCATCACTTGAATTATTTATTTATTTAAATGTGTACAACCAATCCTGAACAGAGTACACAAAGACAGTGGAACTGAGATGTGATGCAATACCTTTTATTGGACCAATATAGGTTTTGCAACTATTTGATCTTTCAAGCTGGCATCAGCCCTTCATCAGGAGTTTGAAAGTTGCTGGTGTTAACTACAGTGCTTGAATAACCACTTGTACCTAAAAAAGGAAGCACATCATTTATTTCTAATTGGTTAAAAAAAGAAAACTTCAAAAAATTATAATGTGCAAAAAATGCATCTCGGAGTGTGTGTGTGTGTGTGTGTGTGTGTGTGTGTGTGTGTGTGTGTGTGTGTGAGAGAGAATGAGTGAGAGAGAGGCTGAAACTGTAGAAGACAGACGGACTTGCCATGCTATAAAAATCAAAGTTTAGCGTGTTACATAAAAGTGAGTGTTCGTCTAGCAGAGAGGACAACACTCACAGAAACTGCTCCAACATTTAATTAGACAATAAATCTCAAAAGAAGAGATGAGCAAGGAGATTAATTAAATCCACACAAGGAAAACAAAAAGTTATAATTTATAAGTTGTTTGTCTGTCTAAACAAGCAATCTTTGTGAGACAGATGTTTTGTTAACAGAAAATATAAATTAGCAATGATGTCTACTTTATGATGATGGGTAGGACAGGGACTACCACAAGAATAAGATGCAGGGTTAGAATGTATGGATAGTGTATACAGTTAGTACACTATGCAAGCTGTGGTTTAGCTAACTGAGATTAATACATAAAGAATGGGGGGTATGGTGTTTTTACTTCTACACCTCTCTTAACTGCGGTGATGGTGCTGCGGTAGCATTGTCGCCTCACAGTAAGATGTCCTGTTCGATTCTCAGCTAAAGCATCTTCTGTGTGGAGACATGCGTGAATGGGTGTACCTTCGTTGAAGGTTGTGCATCAGGGCTGGCAACTCGGTACATAAAAATCTACTGCCAATCATTAGCAGACCAGAGTTCCGCTGTGGCGACCCCTAACCGGGAAAAAACGAAAGATACAGAAACAACTTCTACACCTGTCTTGTTTTAAGATTTACTGTCTATAAGTGCCAGACCACTCTCTCTAAGACTAAAACTAAATGCCAAGAAATGAGTAATAGTATCCTTCAGGAAGTCATTCACCCCTGGTAACTATCACATTGGCAACACGCCCCTAAGAGTTGACAGAGTTAACCCACTAGTCATGAACTTGGGGGCATGCATAGACAAAACTCTAGCCATTGACCACCACATGTCTACAGTAGTGAGAAAATCATTCTATGTTGTGCAACGTATAAACACATGACCAAGGAATTTGCTGTTCCACTGTATTCAGCATTCATCATACCTATGATTGAGTACAATATCCCCTTTGATATATACCTAACCAGGCACACCCAATTGGAATGTCCAGAGAGGTTCCTCACTAAAAGAATACAGGGCGTAAGTACCAAGTCTTATACTTCAAAGCCCTATCCCTGTATTCTTTCTCCTGCAGGCTGTTGAGGGAAGATCTATATCTGGCACACAAGGTATTGTCAGACCCCACCCTGATGGACCTCCTGCATATCCACAAAACAAACAGCACCATAATTACCCATTTTAGACTTAAACCTTGCCTGTGATATAAATAGGACCTGTTGGAGAGACAAGTATGTTTCCCAGAGACTACCCGTTCTATGGAACAGGCTCCCCATCCATGTGAAGCAGAGTTCCTCCCTAAACAATTCAAGTGTAACTTGCACAACTGGATAGAGAATAGGAAATTCATCCCTGGTTTGGCAACTATGTCTCTAATGGACACAGGCAGCCAGTAAATGTTTCATCTCTCAAGCCCCTGCTTACACTTATCAAGGGTACAAGAACTTGTCAGACATTTGGGATGCATGGTTAGGCTAAAAAAGGCCCTTGTGGTCATTAGCCTAGTAAACACATATGAACCTATCAAAGATTGAATACCTGTAATATAGAATAATAACTACTAAAATAATCCTCAAAAGGTCTGGCAAGCCATCAAAAGCCTTACGAACCCTGGCCAGATCACAACCCCTGAAAAACCACTTCCAACCATATTGACAGGATTTCCTCTCAGTTCAATTCCCACTTTATCAACTCCATTATTTCTCTGGTACATACCAATAATAACTCTCCCTTAGTATTACCTATGTAAAATGACAACAATAAATCTTTCTCTCTTAAACCTGTACCTACTAGCTTCATTAAGAAACTACTGTCCAGGCTCAAACCCTCCTCCGTAGCTGCAGATCAACAGCTATTTCTTATCCAATCTCTATCTTAATCAATCTGTCTATCTCTGAACAATACATCCCAAAAGTAGGGAGAATGTTATTCATTATCCCTTTACACAAACAGGGATCATCCACAGAACTTAATAATTAGAGACCTGCTGTTATCCTTTCCTCCTGTGCAAAGATTTTGGAAAAATGTATTCATACACAACTGCTTCAGTAACTTACTGACAGTAAGTTAGTATCTCCATCACAACATGGTTTAGGCCAAATCATAGTACTACCACAGCTCTCATTAGTGTCACTAACGCTATTACTCAGCGTAGAAATTCGGTCCTCCAAGTATCTTCTATCTTACTTGACATGTCAAAGCTTTTGATATAGTCTCCCTTCAGAAACTTCTGTATGATCTATCATCTTTAAATCTATCCCATTCCGCACTCTCCTGGTTTCAAAGTTACCTATCTGATCGCCAACAGGCAGTAAAATGGCCGAATCAGTTATCTTCTCTTTTACCTGTCTCTGTGGGAGTATTTCAAGGTTCCATACGTGGACCACTACTCTCCTCTATTTTTACAAACAAACTCTCCTTTGTCACAAAACATGCTACAATTATACAATATGCTAATGACTCCACCCTCATTTGTCCAGCTATCTCCTTATCTGCACTTAATCATATAACTCAGACTGCTTTTAATGAAACTGAAAACTTTATTTCTCATTCTCAGCTTCTTCTCAGTCCCAATAAGACCAAACTTATACATTTTTTCAACAACAAACCACAAGCTTACTCATCCCCTTTCTCCATCTATTCCTCTTACAACACAATATAGGGGTGACGGCAGATAGTAACCTTAGATATGATATACACCTTGCAATCACAATAAAAAAATACACATAAAACTAGGATCCCTCTACAAAATCAAGCCCTTCCTTACAGACACCACTAAACAATAGACATTTCATACCTACTTTACTCTATGCAACTCCACTCTTCACCAACCTTAAAAAAAATGAGTTAAATAAACTTGAAACATGTTATAATTAAATTGCAAGACTTGCCTTTATCTCCCTTATTGGTCTCACCACTGTACAGCACTGCACCACCTAAAATGGACTGAACTCCCTAACCTACTTTAATTTAACCAATTCAGCTTCACTCGTTCCATCTTCTACCATCCTAACACCTGTTCTCTTAATAACCTGGTTCAAACCTACTCCTGCCCTAGATCACTTAAGTCCTCCAACAAAAACCTACTAAAAGTCATCAAATCCAATAACACTTTTGGTGATTCTCTTTACTCAAACCATCTATCCAGTCTATGGAATTGACTACCTGAAGAAATCCTAAACACTGCCAACCACTCCAAATTCAAACATCTACCGAAAGAGCACCTTAACAACACGAGGCTGTGCTCTTGTACCAAACCTGGCTGAAATATATATTCCTATCCTATATTGCTGCTCACGTGTCTCTCTATGTGCTACTATGTTCCAACTATACTATGTGCTTACTATTCTATCCTTCAATTGATAGATCTATATTACTTCTTAACCCATTGTTTTTCTTATTTCCTTTTTTTCTATAACTATATCTCTGATTTCTTATTTTAATTTCACTTTTACTTGTTCAATATAACATGTCTAACATGCTTTCAAAATTATTTTTTCTACAAAATGTTTTATTGCATTGTAAATATTTAGCTCATAAGGAAAGATATCTTCTTTGATGAATCATAATCTTTGCTTATACGTTTTGTAATTCTATGTAAAAGCTTTGTATATCTTTTGGATTTATGTATTTTTTATGTAATTAATTTATGAATGTTTGTGTTTTTGGAGACTTTCTTCACAGGCCTTCACTGAAATTGGTCAAACACCAAGTTGGACATTCCCGGTAAACAAAAGTAAAATAAATAAATAAGCTATGAAGTGTTACCTTCTCTGCTAAATGCACAGTAACTGACGTAACATGCCAAACTTTGATTTTCACAGCATGACATGAACCTCTGTCTTCTAAACTTTCAGTCTCTTACACACACACACACACACACACACACACACACACACACACACACACACACATACAGTCTCTGTCTCTGAGGTGTAGTCAAAGCTGCATTTTTTGAGTTTTCTTTTTTTAGCCAAATGGAAATAAATGATGCACTTTCCTTTCCACAAATAGATCTTGAATCACTGCATCTAACATCAGTAACTTAACTCCTGATGAAGGGCTCATGTCAGCTCGAAGGCTTGAATAATAGCAAAAACTATGTTAGTCTAATAAAGTGTTCCAGTGTCTGTGTTTTCTGTTAGTGGACTAACATGGCATTTCTTTATTTTGCTTTCTTCCTGGTGCAAATGAAGGTCTGGGTAACTGACTTTGGAAAAGGAGCAGTTAGTTTAAATCACAGAGCAGCAAGTTAATAATAATAATAATAATAATAATAATAATAATAATAATAATAATAATAATAAAAGGTGTTAACTACCTTGACAAACAGTCATGTGCTTTGTTTCTCAAACTGTTAGCATTCTTCATTAGCACTACAGAAGAAACAGTTAAAACAGCCATTAGATAACAGTAACCTCTGTAAAAAATAAGAGTTTGCAATGAAAATTATCAGCTGTGCAAAACAGATTAAAAGACTGTCAAAATGCAAAGAGGCAGGTACAGCTTTGAACAATTGGAATGCTCACAGAAATACCTTACTAACAAATACAAGGCCTAAACAATATGTCTTACATGGACTGACTCAAAACCCTGTCACTATACTCGGTATCCTACAGACTGCTATGAGGTGACCTGTGTCTAGCATACAAGACATCCTCCAACCTAGTACTGATGGACTTACTGCACATAAGCCATTGATATGGCATCAAAAATACTCGGCCTAAGGATCTAAACCTCTTCTGTAATATCAACAGATTATTTTGGAGGGACGAGTATATCTTGCAGAGGATACCACTGCTCTGGAACAGACTCCACATCCACATAAAATAAATCTCATCCATGTCCATAATCAAGCACAACCTGGATCTATGGATGGGTAATAAAAAATGTACCCCGTGACTGCCACACTATACTACTAATGGACAGAGGCAGCTTCTAAATTCTTTATCCCATGCATGGATACCTTCAAATTATCTATGCTATAATGACTGTGGGATGGGTAATTTCAATCTAACACCAAATGGGAAAGGTTAATTCAAGCATCAAAATGGAAATTGGTTGGAAATGAAATGGTCCATAAAGGCAGCTAGCCTACTACTTACAAATGAACCTATGAACCTATATTTTAATATTTAACACAGAAACGTACAGTTAGACTATTTTCTAGACATAATAATACTCACCAGAGTATTTGGCCAATACCAGGTCTCCCAACATGAATGAAAACTTCTGATACAGCAGTGACGTTTGTCTACACTAGGCTCTGTTTAAATTGAATAAGATTAAATTCATCAGTTTCCATCCCCAGATATTTTATTGCCAAATTGTTTTTGACATAGAAATTCATTACTGCTGCATTTTCCATTTGTGCACTGACAGTGATTTCACAGTAGTTGTGCAGCCATGGAGTTTAGAAAATATAGCTATGGGGTGGTAGAGGTGAAACTCCCAAAAGTGGGGATGCAGAGGGCTCGTTCTGCCCTATAAAATTACCTTTTTGTTTGTAGCATTTAGCTCATAGGTTCATAGGTTGGTACTAGGCTATTGGCCCTAGGGCATAATTAAGCCTAACCAAAATGCTTCGGCTTTCACCTCCCATGTGGTTTAGTTACCTGCGACTCGTTCGAGCAGGGCCACAGAAGTGATTCTCGGGGTGAATTTCCTGTTTCCCATCCACTCATCAAAATTCCTCTTGAAGAGTGCTAATGAGGAGCTCTGCCTCACATATATGGGGACCTTATTCCAAAGCAAGGGGAGTCTCTGGGACAAGAATCTGTCCCTCCAACAAGTCCGGTTTATTGCTGATGTCAGGTTTATGTCCCTTGAGCGTGTAGCAGTAGTGGATTGGGTTTTCTTTAGGTGGAGCATTTCTAGCAATTTGGGGTTTGACATAGCCTTGTATGTCAGGCAGAGATCACCTCTGAGTAGCCAGTACATGACTGAGTACAGTTTCAGTTTTTTTAGCCTCATGGCATAGGGCATCTGTTTAAGGCTCATTATCTTCTTTGTGAGGTACTTTTGAGGCCTCTCCAATTGTTGCAGATGTCTTGTAAGGTACATTCTTAATGGGGCATTATATTCAATAATGGGTCTAATGAGTGATGAGTAAAGTGGGACAATAACTTCCTTATTCCTAGATGCAAACCCCTTTGTGATAAGATGGGCCATGTAGAAGGGTTTTCTAACCACTTTAGCGATGTGTTTGTTGAAGGAGAGGTTACTATCTACCTGAGTTCCTGGGTCTCTTATCACACTCTCTGTGTTAAGTGGACTGCCACCTATGTTGTAATTCATAGGTACTTGTTTTCTTATTGCTTTGGTTTTTATTTGCTTTATTCAGTTTGTTTCACCTGGCTGAAGCCTCAGGGTCCTGATACTTAAATAAACATATGGGAACTTGAATTGACATTAAGCCTCAGAATATCTCTAGGTGGTCCACTACTGCCTGACACCACACATTCTAGGATGAATTTTTACTTACATATGTGTCTGCACAAGGAGTTGTATTTAAGAGAGAGTGGGACAATTGTAATTACCACTATTCCACATTAAGATGGAATGATACATAGTCACATCATGGTCCTTTTAACCTGGTGCATTAGTTTTGTACTGTATTAAACATGGAAACCATTTACTGCTATACCTATCAAGTATTCATTTCCATTGTGCATACTTCATCTGTTTCGAAACAAAAATAAAATGTATGTGGTGACCTACCCCTGTAACAAAAAGGGGTGAAGTGAAGGAGTTACATTTTATGAAAGCAGATAAAGGTAATAGGCTAGTTCTTATGGACTGTAGTGATTATAATGAAAGTACATTGGAACTTTTACCATAAAAAATTACCAAAATTAATGAACATAGATGCTTCAGACTGAAGAAGTCTAACCATAGCCAAAAAAACTTACTGGATGGCAAGTGCCAGCTGTGCCGGGGGGGGGGGGGTAGGGCAAGTAGGGCAGTGCTTGTGTAACATATGTCAGCTTAGCTAGCTGGGGTTTTGTAAAGAATTATATGTCATTTGACTATCAAACTTGATTTGTACAAATGCTTGTGTTAAAAATGTATTTGTAAAGTTTCTTGTGTTAAAATGTATCAAGAGTGGGTCCTGCTGAACAGAAAGGAAATAGACATGTATGTCAGGCTGTATTGTTGTAACTGATGAAATGTATATATTTTAACAGAGGATGGTGTTAGAGAAGGGGTTACACTTAGCCCAGCTGACCTTAAGGAAAATAAGCTGAAATGAAATGGCTTGGTTTAGATCATAAAGATTTTATCTTACGGGTCTGAATGCAGCCAGAGATGCAATGTCTTGCAAAAGGCTGGGCTGGAATCCTGCTCTATTGTCCTTAGTGGTGAACTAACTGCTACCCTGGGTGCCAGAGAATGGCTTGTTAGTTCTGGAGGAAGGATGGAAGTGTTGGAATTATTTTACAGTTTCCAGATGCTGTAATAAACCTTAACTAAAGCTCTATGTGCGTACTGTGGCACATCAGTGCCAGATCCTGGCTCAGTTTCTAGTGAGATGGAAGTGTGGGATATACACATTCAGGTGACCAGACATAATATCATTCTGCAGCCAGCACTGAAATTGCATTTGAATACTAGTGAGAGATGTGAGGTGTGCACTCTGTTTTTGGACCTAACAAACACATCCACGCTCATCTTGCCTTGCTTTACTAAGTAACTATGTGACAGTAATTCCTCAGTCAGTTAGAAAAAAATATAGCGAGGTTAGCTAAAATGTAGCTTTTTCTGTATCTGTCTGAGTCTTTCAATCAGTGATATTTTTTATATTTCCTGTATTTCCTGTGGCTGAAACTCTGGTGTTTATTGTAAATAGATATTTGGTATTTTCACAGTTTTTGTTATTTATTTATTATTAATATGTCTAAACCTTTCATTCTGACTGCTCTTTTAGAAAATATTTAACCTTTGAGAGTACTTGCATTTGTTTAATGGCACTCTGGCTCCACATTCATGAAAGTCTTGCAGCTTGGTTAAACACTACTATTTGTACAAGTATTAATTTTATTAGGTGTAATTGGGTACCTTGGTAAGAGTCTTAAAGTAGCTGGCTTTGGGTGTTCTGGTGGCAGATCTACCTTATAGTCTGGGTGGATGTGGCAGAGTGGGTGAGCTGTGCCAGCCTTTCCCAGGTGGAGGTGTGTTAATCAAACTCAAAGAGTGTGTGTGTGTGTGTGTGTGTGTGTGTGTGTGTGTGTGTGTGTGTGTGTGTGTGTGTGTGTGTGTGTGTGTGTGTGTGTGACAGTTACTTTGAACTGATTTCAAGACAGGGGCTGGAGGACTTGGCTTGGAACACCCAGCTAAGGACTCAGCTCTATAGTGGTCAATGGGGAGTCTTATTTGGAGCCTGGACAGAAAGCCCAGTCCTAGGACTGGAGTGTGCATTCCCTGTGTGCTGTTAAGGGAAATTACACTTGGTTGAGAGAGCTGCATCTGAAAATACTGGGTGTGTCTATTTTCTCACCGTGAACGTTCCCCACCAGTGTCAGTGCTGAGGACTGAGGCTCCTTGATCGCTAGCCCAGAGGAAGGACATCACACTATGTATGGGTTTGGTTTTTAGTTGTTCCAAAGCCCAAACTTGGTATTTGAATTGGCAGTCCAAAAATGCATAAAAATATTATTCAACCTCCTTTTAGGATGATTGTCTTAGCAAATGGCAGTAAAACAGAACTAATTATGATAGTAGATAAAACACCAAATCCTGAGGCAGAAAAAAATGTTATCTTATGTTAGAAATTCTTGGGACTTGTTGTTGTACTTAGTGAAAATGAGAAATTCATGTTCACTGTTGACATTGTAAGCTTATACACTTCTATAACACAAGAAGTTGAAGTACAATTTATTAGACAGTGTTAGTAATTTATGGAAAGATGCCTTGAGTAGTGACATTAACACACTATTGTATTTTCTGTTGATTTAATTTTGAAAAATATTTATTTCTTGTTTGAAAAAAGTATTTTCATCAAGTGAGTGGAGTAGCCAGGGGAGCTGCAATTACCCCAGCCTTTGCCAATATAGTTTTGGATTGGAGAGAAATGGATTTTGTTCTATAAGCATGAACATTTTAAGAAGTGTGTAAGTTATTACAGACGCTTTATCAATTATTTGACTTTTATCTGGAAAGATGATGAAGACAAGTTCACAAAGTTCATTGTCTGTTTAAATCAAAGCATTCAGTTTTTACGGTTTGCTATAGGCATGATAGGAAAAATATAGATTTCCTAGCTCGGACTACAGCTCTGGAATCTTGTGTCTATAGAAAACCTACCTTTGTAAACCACTATTTACATTAAAGTAGTGGGTATCCAAGTAGAACAAAGAATAAAGTTGCTAGAAGTCAGCTTATTAGACAATCCAGGGTTATCTCACAGCATAATAAACTTGCAGAATGTAATTTCTTAAAAATCTATGTTGTTAGATACAGGTTGTAATGAATGATGCAAAACAAAAAAAACGGAAGGATGAGGATGCACCTATCCTATATATAGGTAAGCTATAGAAACAAAAAGTAGAGACAGACAATCTATGAGGATGTACCTATATACAGGTAAACTATAGAAACAAAGACTACAGACTGACAATCTATGAGGATGTACCTTTTTATATATAGGTAAGCTATAGAAATAAACAGTAGAGACTGACAATCTTAACTTTGCTTGTGCATCAGTAGATAGTGCAGAAAGAAAGAATATATTAATTAATAATTGAAAAACTGCAAGGTTACAATGACCTTTAAAACATGGTGGGAAAAGCTCCTAGATTTGACTTTAAAAGGTGTAACAATACTTAAAAAAATCAGAAGTTAACATTCATGTACAGAAGCATAGAAATAGTAAGAAAGAACAAGGTGCATTTAAATGTGGCAGTTCTAAATAGTGCAAATACATTAAAGAAGTTACTGTTTTCATAGAGTTGCCACCTTTTCAAATGCCCAAAGTGGGACAGTTTTTGTAGAAACGTGAAATTTTGCAGAACAAAACAAACTCACGGCCAACAGGCAAAGTACATAACTTCACTTTTTTTGTACAAATAAAAGCTCATTCTTACAGCATTTGAGTTGCTTATGGTGTTTCATATAACATTTAGGTGTTTCAGATACAAAATAACTGTTTTATGCAATTATTAAAAGACATCTTGGAATATTTTTTTTGTCCTGAAATCTCAGGAAATTTGCCATTTTGTCGGGTTTTTTGCAGGACACAACTACCCAAACAGGGACTGTCTCTTGTAAAGAGGGACAGGTGGTAACCCTATGTCTTAAATTTACCCAATGTTGATAGAACAGACAAAACAAAAAGACAGTATACTTGACAGTACAATGGTACAGTCTATCATGTTGTTACACTAGCAACCCATCTATGTTACCTGCTGTTCCAAATCACAATGAAGTATAAATAAAGCAGAGGAGTGGGACTGCTGACACCTCCGCACGAACCAGCAAATAGTATCATGTACATACAACACTGGTAATTATAACTGACAGTCCAGGGTAATTGTAATATAGGCAGACGTGACATGCGAATTAGCATGCCTGCCAGTCATCTGGGGTTTCCACGCCTATTTCGACTGTCAATCAGTAGCTGCACGCCCATAGCTGCTCAGAAGTAAGTGCGAGGTACTGTTAATATTATGCTAAGCATTAACCTTAGTAACATTTTGCAATCGAATAGCTAGGAAAAACAGACGTACACACAGTCCAGGCTAACAGCACATTTTATCCGCTATTAGAAACATTACATGCGACTCAGAGCTCAGTTTTTGATACAGTTCTAATGAGCTCGCAATGATCGCACAGCTGCTGCTGATGTGGGATGATTCTACATTGAAAAGGGGCTTCTCTTACAAGCATGAAGGCAATTACTTGAACCCATTACAGACAGACAGTTTTGATTTTTACGGTTGTGTACCCACAGTTAGTAAACATCTTTCTTGTAGCATTTGAATTGCTAACGTTATCCTATATAACATTTAGGCGTTACAGATGCATAAAGGCCATTGTTTTGTAACTATTAAAGAAAAGTTCAGAAATACTTTAAGTAAAATCTCAGGACGTGTCCTGCAATGAATAAAAAAATCTAAATACCTAAATGAATAAAAATGGCAAAAGTGCCCCAAGAGGGACAGATGCTAACCCTATAGTAAAATATTGGACTGACGAGCCAAATGTGGTACAACATCAAAGTGCAAAATGCGCTTCATTTGGAGTGTGTTTAGATTATTGTAGTCTCTCCTACTTTTTTACAGCTGTTCCCAGGAGCTGCAACACAATTCAGGACCGCATGCGAAATGTAACATGAAAATCTGAGTCCAGCCCAAAGAACAGTTTCTCGCTGTCTTTTGGTGCACACTATTTGTTGTACCTGCTAGGCTCTTCCCCTCTGAAGGAACCCGAAAGTACAGTTTCATCTGACTGTCATATTCCCAATTAGAAACACGGTAGTGTCAAGGTAGTTAACACCTTGTATGTTTATTAAAGCGTAAAAAACTATGCATTTCCAAAAGCTTCAACATGGACTGCAGAGTACACACAATATAATTACAGGCGATGCAAGTTCACAAACCCTCCTTACATCTTTCTCAAGAAACAGTACACAAAGGAATCCACAAGTTGTTAATAATATGAAAAGCGTGACAGCATGAAATGAGTGACTATTTACAGGAAGAATGAAAGAAAGTGAAAGTAGAGACTATCTAACTTCCTTTCATTGTGAGCGCATCATAAGATTCCAAGCGCTCATTAGAACTGTTGCTCCGATAACGGAAAAGTACCCCTAACCCTAACTCACCTACTCCGCCCTAACACTAACGTCCATCACAATCGCACACTTACCTGACCCACGCCCTAATCCTAACTCACCTAACCCGCGCCCTAACCCTCACGTCCACACAATCGCACACTTACCTGAACCCGACCAGTAAGTTTCCACCACAGTGCTGAAAATAGAAAAGCGATAAAAACGGCCAACTGAATTCTTTCCCTAGGAAAAAATTCAGTGTTCTGCAGCTTTGCTATTTTCAGCGTTCACTGAATAGGGGTCTATATTAGAACATTCAAAGTTTCAGGACTTCGATGTTCTAATATCAACCCCGTTTTAGCATAAGAGACTGAGAAGAGTTACTTAACCAGGGGGAGTTGTGGGATTTAACTCTAACAGTTCTAGGAGAAGCCAGATAGTTGAGTATGTTAAGGAAAATAGAGTTAAAATGTGACACAGCTTTATCAAGAGGTAAGGTAAAGAGGAAGGACCAATCTATAGCTGACCGAGCATTGTTGAAAATCTCGGGGTTAAAGGTAGTTAGTTTCCAGAATTCTTTGAATTTATGGGGTCTGGAAATGTGGGGAGAGTTGAAGAATATGAATAGGACAGTGGTCACTGATAGTGTCAGGTAGTATTTCAGAGTTACGATACAGGTTAGGTTTGGAGACTAAAATTCAGTCAATAAGAGAGCTAGTATTGGTAGGTTTATGATGGAAGGTGGGAGATGAGAGAAGTTATGTGTAGCCAAAAAGGTTAATGCAGTTGGTAGGGGAGTTAGAGCAGAGAGTAGACCAGTTAATATTAACATTGCCAAGTATTATGGTCTCGTTAGGTATATGGTCTGACATCCAATTTAGAATCTGTTCTAGTATGGGTATATTATCACCTGGTGGTATATAAATGGCAACTATTGTTATGGGTTTGTGGCTGTTAGGTTTAAATTGGAAATAAGAAGCTCAGCAGGGTAAAAGGAAGGAGGGGGATTAGAAAGGGGGGGTAAGGGAAAGGAGGTCTGAGTACAAAATAGCAGCTGCACCTCCCTTTTTATGTCTTCTGTGAAAGTGCAGAATGTTGTAACCTGGGGAAGAAGCTCATTATCAGTGCTGTGTGGTTTAAGCCACGTCTCGGGTAACCTGGGGGAAGAAGCTCATTATCAGTGCCTTGTGGTTTAAGCCACGTCTCGGGTAACCTCGGGAAAGAAACTCATTATCAGTGTTGTGTGGTTTAAGCCACGTCTCGAGTAACCTGGGGGAAGAAACTCATTATCAGTGTTTTGTGGTTTAAGCCACGTCTCGAGTAACCTGGGGGAAGAAACTCATTATCAGTGTTGTGTGGTTTAAGCCATGTCTCGGGTAACCTGGGGGAAGAAACTCATTATCAGTGTTGTGTGGTTTAAGTCACATCTCAGAAAGAGTAACTGTGTTAGGGGAGTATTGAGCTATCCACGAGTAAAATTCTGTTATCTTAGGTTCATAGGTAAGTAGTAGGCCATCTGCCTGAAGGCATTTATAAGCCTAGTCGGAATGTGTTGGCTTTCGCCGCCCCCTTAGATTAGTTCCCTGTGCCTCTGTCCAGCACAGCCATTGAAGTGATCCTCAGGGTAAACTTTCTGTTTCCCATCCACTTGTGAAGGTTTTTCTTGAAGAGCGTTAGCGAGGAGCTCTACCTAATGTAGATTGGAATCTTGTTCCAGAGCATGGGAAGTCTCTGGGATAGGAATCTATCCCTCCAGCATGTCCTATTTATTGTTGTGGTGAGATTTAGATTCCTAGAGCATGTGGCTCAAGGGGATATGGTTTTCTTTAGGTGGAGCATGTCCATCAGTTCTGGATTGGAGATGGCCTTGTATGTCAGGCAGCGATCACCTCTGAGTAGGCGTTATGTAAAACTGGAGTTTCCTCAGTTGAGCTGTATAGGGCATCTGTTTGAGACCAGTGATCCTCTTGGTGAGGTACTTCTGTGGTCTTTCCAGCTGTTGCAGGTGTCTTGTAAGGTATATCCCAAATGGAGCGTTGCACTCTATGATAGGTCTGATGAGTGATGCATAGAGAGGCACAATGACCTCTTTTGATCTGGATGCAAACCCTTTTGTGATTAGATGGGCCACATAGAAGGATTTTCTAACTACTTTGGCAATGTGATTATCAAAGGAGAGGTTACTATCTACTTGAGTCCCCAGATCCCTTATTACATTTTCCGTACTTAGGGGGCTACCACCTATGTGGTTGTTTGTGGGTACTTTGTTTTTTTCCAAAGAGGATGACTATGCACTTTTTGGCATTTAGCTTAAGGCCAGGGTTTTGACACCAGGTATCTGTCTCAGTGAGACCCTTTTGAAGGATATCTGTGTCAGCTGGAGAGTCAATTATAGCCCCTAGTTTGCAGTTGTCAGTGAACTTGGTCAGCCAAGTCCTCCTGCACTTGCCTGTACCTCTAAGAAGTATATGCCAAACAGGAAGGGTCCTAGGACTGAGCCCTGGGGGATGCAACTTGTAACTGGTTTAGAGTCAGACCTAGCTCCTGCTACTCTTACCATGTGGGGTCTGTCTGTGAGCCAGTTGGCAACCCATCTCGTGATGTAGGGGTTTATGTTCAGGCTGGTGAGCTTGTCTATAATACCTGAATGTGGAATGCTGTTGAAGGCCTTTTCGAGGTCTAGGTAGGCTGTGTGGACCACCTTTCCCTCATCTGTAGCCTTGCTAACTGTCTCAAAGAAGTCTACCAGGTTTAGGAGGCATGATCTGCCCTTAACAAAGCCGAGCTGGGTAGGGTCCAGTGTTTGGAGGTTCCCAATGTCTCTGTTAATGAGATCCATGATGATGCACTCCATAGCCTTGCAGACCAAGCTAGTCAGGCTTATAGGGCGATAGTTCCTGGGGTCTGTTGTGGCTCCATCTTTGTGGAGAAGAATAACCGTTGCTATGTGCCACTCTATGGGCACGTAGCCTGTGGAGAGGCTGAATTTGAACAGTGTGTTTAGGTGAGGGGTTAGTTCATCTTGGAGCTCATGTAGGATGCAGCCTGGGACACCATCCGGTCCCACTGATGCTGTGTTTTTGGCTTTGGAGAGGGCTGTTTTAACCTGAGTGTCTGTGAGTTCAGGGGCACTACATTCTTCTGGTATGGTTATGGGCCCTTTTGGGGGTGAGAGGGGGTGAGGTTTGCACTGAACCTGTCTGTCAAGATGTTGGTGATGTCGGTCAGTTCAGTGTATTTTGTGCCATTCTGCACTAACTCTCAGCAGATTTGAGAATTGCCACTTAGATTCTTGACATAGCTAAAAAATGCCATGTGGTTATCTTTGGAGTCCATGGCAATTTTTCTTTAGAAGCTCACCTTGGATGATTTTATGAGGAATTGTAGTTTCTTGCTGATACTGATCAGGGATGTATTCCCTTCTTGGGATTTTACTCTTTTCTGTACTAGTTTCCTCCTTCTGTTGTATAGCTTGTTCATGACAGGGGTCCACCAGACTGGTTTCCTTTTCTTGGAGGAGTGAGTTTTGGTTTTGCTTGGGATAGCATGATCCTTGAATTTTTGTAGGTGCCCGTAGAATGCATTAGTAAAGGATTTTGCAGCTTGGACAGCGCTATCCTTTAGCATGGGGGCTTTGAAACTTTCCACCTCTGTCTTAAGTAACGTGAAGTTTGCTTTTGAAAAGTTTTTCATGGTGGTTCCTTTGACTGGGGGTGGGGGCGGAATGTGGATATCCAGAGTGATTAGTTTATGGTCAGATCTAACCAGCAAGGGGATGACCTCCGGTGTGGAACACCAGTCGCCCATGTTGGTGATGACCAGGTCCAATATGTTGTCACTTCTGGTGGGGGTGTTAACCAGTTGATCCAGGGAATTTGAGTTTATAAATTCAAGGAAATGTTGGGCAAGGGAGTTTGTACTTGAGTAGTTCTCCCAGTTAATATTTGGGTAATTGAAATCACCCAATATCAGGGTGTTTGGTAGAACCTTTATGCTTCCCAATGTTTCCATAAATGCGGAATGGGGCTTCTGGGACATGGTGGGTGATCTGTAGCAAGTTATAATTTGAATTGCAGTTTTGCCCATTGTTAGCTGCACGTGGATGATCTCTGAAGCATCGTGCTGTGCTTCTAACCTGGAGGTGTGGGTATCCTTGATGAATACGGATACGCCCCCACCTTTTGTATTTCGGTCTGGGTTTTGTGACCGAAATGTATGGTATGAATTGTAACCTGGTAGTGCTGGGGTGCTCTCTAGAGCCTTAAACCAGGTTTCTGTTATGGCACGTATATCGATTTTCTCCATACTGAGGAGTGCCTCGAGTGCACGTATTTTGAGGTTTAGACTTCTGGCATTGAGTAGCATTACCCTCAGTTTGTTGTCACTTGTGCTATTTACAGTGGTGGGTTTGTCTTTTGAGCCTTGCCTAAAAAAGGCACTATGGGGGTGGCAAGAGCCTTGACCAGTATTCAAATGCCTAGGGGTGACAGGTGCAAGCCATCTCTAGCGAAGCAGCGTGGCTTGTCAAGCATGTCATCCCAGGCTGGCAGACACTGGATCCCCTTTGAATGACACCAGAAGCTTAGCCAATTGTTGAAATTGATAATTTTTTTCTTTATACCATGGTATCATTCTTGGTAAGGGCAGGATGCTACTCAGGGTCAGGGTCATACCGGCCTCGGCTACATGATCAGAGAGCTCCTCCGTGTCTCTTTTCATGTAGTCCAGGGAGGTACAGCTCAGGTCATTCACACCAACATGGACAATGACAGAGTCGGATTTATACTTGTTCTGGAGTGACCTGCATGCTTGTGTTATGTGGCGGATCCTGACATCTGATAGGCATCAAACAGTAACCTTCTTCTTGTTCAGTCTAGTGAGTGGGACGTCAGTGTGCCTGACTATAGAGTCACCTATTACGAGTGTGTTGGGTATGTTATTTTGCCTTAAGGGATGTAATTGTATGGCACATTGGTTTTGTGAAGTATGTGTTTCATGGTTTGTGTTGGGGGGTGGAGGTTGCTTGGATGTCTGCTTTGGAGGTCTCTGTTGCTTTTTCAGATTTTTATTTAGAGCCTCTGAGTATGTTTTCATGTATTTATGTGTGTTTTCTGCCTGTGCTGGTTTCATAGGTCTATGTGAGACTGGTGGTGTGATGCAAGTAATTCCCTTCTCCTCTTGACTGTCTGGTCCAGTCTTGGATTGAGAGAGCTTAGCCTCCAGTTTGGATGTATAATTTCATCTCTTGCATGTATTAGTGTTTGGTGGTAGGAGGAGAGGTTTCGTCTGTGTACATGAGGCAGTTATAACATTGCCTCAAAATGCCCAGATTCACCAGTTTGACTGAAGCGTACACCTGAAACTGCCTTTTGGACATGCCTGGATAGGTACAGTGACCTGTTTTACTGATTGGCTGTTAAGGTCGAATAGAGAGCCTTGTCCTTCTCTACACTATAGGGGGTTTTAGTGCTAAGGTTTATTAGTGCTTGCTATGAGTTTTGAGCAAGTGTCGGGCTGAGAAGTGAATGGTTTTGAGTGCTTAAGTTGAAAATTTGTCTAGTTCCAAGGGAAAATTTAAGAGTAGACTCTGTGGAGCTGGTAATAGTTACACCTTGCTAACCAGTGCTGCCCACCGTGCAAAACCACGCAAATGTGGGTTTTATAGCAGGGAAATGAAAGAGAGAGAAATTAGCCCAAAATGGCCAATAAACTACTTATTTCTGGGCTGAAACCACTCCTCCAGGGACAGATAGGCTGCTCAAAGCTCCCCTCTCTCACAGGTGAACAGAGAAACTTCCTTCTATCTAAGTAAGGTATGGGCAAACACAGAAACTTGTAACACAGCCCTGAATTCAGCACTAACCTGAAAACTGGACTACACTAGCTTAGAAAGGCAGGAAAACAAGTTTTTTTTGTTTGTTTTTTCCAGAAAATAAAGCAAATACAATTAAAAAAACACTTTAAATGCACATAAATGGCTATCACACTTGAGTGTGGAGCCTACAACACTTAAACAAGTAATTTAAACACAAGAATGACTTTGTTAAAGTGCAGGCGGTAAAATAAGTACAATATGTATATTTTTGAAGAAGGCAGCAGTGACCTAAATGAGGGAAGTGTGTAGTAGTGCTGAAAACCAGTCTGAAATTCCACTGTAAAATTCATAATGGGATGTGCGGCAGCTGCAGCGTAGGACAGAAGCATACTTGTATTCCCTGAAAGCCAGAAGACCGCTTGGGCACTAAGGACTTGTGACCTGATCCATCTTCGCTTATTTGTTTTTCCTTAACATAAGAAGTTGCAAGTTGCTAACCTGATTATTCCAAGGTAGACCCCTGAAATTCCTAGAAAACAGAATCTACTGCCTGACGGAAACTATTCTGAAAACAGTACCCACAATCATCCTGAAGTCCATCTTATAATTGCTAAGGTTAATACCTTAAAACTCCATTGTAAACCATATATTGTATTCAGCTGACCTGGGTCTGAAGGCACCTTAGTCTGCCCCCATAATAATCTGGTTCTCCTGCTTATAATTTACTCTAGCTGCTCCTTGATCTCTATAACATTTAGTTGTTTAACTACAATTAAGCCCTGAATATTGAAGTTTTACCCTGCTCTCCCACACATAATCCTGAACATTATATTCTGAACCCACTACCTTTAGCTAACAATCACCCTGCAAGAGTTTAAGGCATAGTCTAACTTTAGTGTAAACAAGGTTAAAAATACAGCTATATACTCTGTTTTTACAAAAAATAAAACAAATAACAAAAAAGACCATTAGATTATCACTACATTACTTATCCTTACTTACCAAGACCAAAGAAGTTACCTAAGATTATTCTTGGAGTTGGTGTTAGCCCCGCTATGTGCGCCCTCGCTGCACTCGGGCTTGCTCCGCTCCCCTCCCTGGCCCCAATTCCCACCCGCCCCAGTACCTATACATTTATAGGTACTTTACCACATGCCTTATTTCAACATCCTATCAGCTTTCATCACTATACTCTACCTACCCTCTTTTAATCATCCTATCAGCTCCCACCTAATCGTATACTCCTTCTCTCACTATGTTATATTACTCCTTAGTACCTGTTCTGATAGTCACTTCTGCACTTCCCTTGTATGAAAAACAATCACTTACTGGTTATCAGTACCCAAAAGGACAAACTATAACCCCAAATGGAAAACATCCCTTTCTCCGCTATGCTAATAACATTGGGTCCAACCCCACAACCTATTCTCTTTTTCAGCATACCAATCTCTAGCACCTTAGCTCTAGATCTAAGCAATACAATAGACTTTTAAACAAACTCCTGAAGCTCATTACTAAGTATAGTCCTAGCCTTATACTCAGGGGTGACATTCACTCCAACCCAGGCCCATCCACTTCTAATACAGACACTCCTACTACCTGTAACCTAAGCCATACAACTATAAATAGTAGAATAGCTAACTCTCTCCTGGACTGTCATCTCAATATTAGGAGTATTAATAACAAAATACATGAACTGCATGAACTCCTGGCTGTCCACTCCCCTGAGATTCTCTGTTTATCTGAGACCTAACTCATTACAGCCAAGTGACGTCTCCAGGCGTTTCTGCAGTTACCTCCTACTACTCCTCTAGGCGTCAAATATTGCCTGTTCATATTTGCATTAATAATTCCAAAACCATGTTACATACAAGGTATTGGAAAATTTTATCTTGAAGCATACATGATAGCAAACACAACTGTATTGATATATGACCTCTGTCAATGGGTATTTGTTAAAAATGTAAGGTGATAACTTCAATTTTTAAATGCTGAAGCCACGGCCACTAGGAGTTAAAGGTACACACTCAAAAGAGCTCTACTGGAGGGAATGAGAACCCAACACTACAGACAACGAATTGTTACCACCTGGGTATAACATATACAGGCTGGATTGTGTTTCCAGGAAGGGGGTGGGGTAGCTATACTTTATAAATCTGAGTTGAATGTAACCATAGCTATTAATCAACCACCTCAGATTAGGAATTCAGAAATTCTTGCCGCCAGACTGCAAATTAACAAAAGTAAATACATAAACATCATCTGTATGTACCTTCCCCCCTGGGTAATAATATAGCCACACTTGAAGACACCCTACACTGGCTATCATTTCACTATCCCCAAGAAATCCTACCGTTTGGAGACTTTAACATAGACTGGGGCACCTGTTCCTTAGAGTCCCCTACTACCCACATTAACCTGCATATATTTTCGCAAATTATAAATACCCCTACCAGGCTAGGTAAACCCAACCAAAAGGAAAGCATACTCGACTGGATATTCATAAATAGTAACCCCCAACTGTACAATGCCTGTATCCTCCCCGTTGACTTAAGTGACCATCCTCTCACTTATATGGTTAAGCAGAAAGTCAATAATCCACAAATACCCTTGCTCAGAAAAGTCAGAAACAAAAATGACTTTGACCATACCAAATTCCAGCAGGAACTTAACTCCTGTAATTGGTCTATGCTAACACACCTCCCTTTGGAGGAGGCAGTTGTATATTTCAACAATAAATTTCTTGAAATCCTTAACTGGCATGCACCTACCCGGTTAAAGCAAACTAAAGCAAAAACTGCACCATGGCTTTGCTCCCCTTGGAGGCAGTTGTATATATTAGCTCAATAAATTTCTTGAAATCCTTAACTGGCATGCACCTACCCGGTTAAAGCAAACTAAAGCAAAAACTAACATGTCTCGACTAAAAATTACCAACAGAAACAAACTTTGAGCTCTTTGGCGCTCTACTAAAGACCCCCATGATCAAGTTAAATACTGACAAGCTAGGAATGAAACCAAAAAGTCTATCTTACAAGACAAAAAACAATACTACTGTAATTTACAGATAGTCAACCGGAACAACCCTCAGAAGTTCTGGGTAGGTCTGAATAATCTGCTTCATCCTGGTAAAACTTCCACCCCTATCCCCGCTGCTACCACTGATAATTCCCCTGAGGATGTCTCAGACAGTTTTAATTATTTCTTTACCGAGACAATTCAAGCTCTGGCTAGCCAATTACCTTGTAGCTCTCCTGGCCCTGATAGTACCACCCATATAAACTCACTCACTTTCAGCTTCCAATCAGTGTCCACATCATTTATTCACACCTTAATAAAAAAATTAAAACCCACCACTCTCTCAGCTGACCGACTACCTGCCAAATACCTTAAAAAATCAGCTGATGCTAATACTTATCCAGTTCCAATACTAATTAATCATACCATAGCTGAGGCTAAAATTCCCACCATATGGAAAACATCCTATGTTATCCCACTACATAAAGGTAGTTTCTCCACTGAATTCTCCAACTACAGACTGATAGCTATACTTTCTCCACTTGCAAAGATCATGGAAAAATGTATACACAAACAACTCATGCATCAACTAATCCAGAATCACCTCTTGGCTGATACCCAACATGGCTTCTGTCCACACCATAGCACGACCTCTTCCCTGCTAGCTTTTACCAATGCCATTAATAATAACCATAACAATAATCAAATATCCTCAGCTCTCTTCTTGGATCTTTCTAAGGCATTTGATATGGTGGATCATAATCTATTGATTCACACCCTGCAGACTTTCTGCCTAGATTCTAAAGCCCTTCAATGGTTTAAATCTTACCTCAGTTGGAGGCAGCAGGCTGTTCTCTGGAAAAATAAGCTCTCTCAACTATTACCTAACACCCTTGGTGTCCCACAAGGCTCCATATTAGTGCCCTTACTGTTTTCCATCTTTATTATCGACCTAAATACGGTCATACCTAATATCAGCTATATCCAGTATGCTGATGACTCCACCCTGATTTGTTCAGCTACATCTCCTGCAGACTTGAGATCTGCTTCCCAGTCCACCTTTTATACTATAGAAAACTGGCTCTCTGAATGTCGATTGTTACTAAATCCCAAAAAAATGAAAATGCTGCTATTCTCACCCACACAAAGGTCCACTGCTTTTACCTTCACCATAAATGCAAAGGATGGGACAATAATCTCCCCTGACCTTTCTACAAAACTATTAGGCGTCATTATTGATAATAACCTAAATTTTGACCTACACGTAAACCAATTGATTAAGACCGTCAAGAAAATCTTGGGTCTCTATACAGAATTAAAGCCTTCTTAACCCCTCCAGCTAAGATCGTCATAGCCCGCTCTAACCTACTCTCAACACTTCTATATGCTTCCCCCCTTCTCTCCAATCTAAACAAGTCTGTACGTAAAAGACTGTCTACATGTTACAACCATATTGCCAGGTTTGCCACAGGTCTGCCTTTTAGAACACACCACTCTTAAGAATATTATCACGCCCTATAACAATCCTAGACTGCTTCGCTCCTCAAACAAACTACTAATCCAAACTATCAAAACTAACAATGTAGCCGGTGACTCCCTCTTTGCAAACTCTGTTGGTAGAGTTTGGAGATTACTCCCAGCTGATATTATAATGCTCTCCTCCCTAACCCAATTTAAAACCAGACTTAAACTACATATGGCACTAAACTGGCTTTGCCACTGTAACAAGCCTGGCTAACTCTTATATTAAATGGTAATTAATAGTCAATTTACTGTAAATTTTTTCCCCTGACTGTAACCTGGGGGGAAACTCCAACCTAAGAACTTGCTTTTACATTCTTTGTACATGTCAAATCTGTAAATTTCTTCATTGTTCTAATGTTACTGTTTGTTTAGGAGCTTTTCTCCCTGGGCCTCCACTGAAAATGGACAAGATTCCAGTCGGACTATCCAAGTCAACAAATGTAAAATAAATAAAATAAAATAAATGTAGCTGAAACAAGCTTTTCAAATCATAGAAACTCTAAAAAATTGGCGTTTTAGGCAGAATTAGCTAATGGCAGCAAGAAAATGCAGAAAAATGATACGTAATCACTCCAAAGTCTCTCTTTTGTCTCTATGCTGTTGTAGAACTCAGCAGGGCACCAGGCAGGAGATTGCTGAGCTTTATACAAGCACAAAAACCTTGCAAATGCAGGTTTTATAGCAGGGAAATGAAAGAGATAAAAATTAGCCCAAAATTGCCAATAAACTACTTATTTCCGGTCTGAAACCACTCATCCAGGGACAGATAGGCTGCTCAAAACTCCCCTCTTTCATAGGTGAACAGAAAAACCTCCTTCTACCCAAGTAAGGTATGGGCAAACACAAAAACTTGTAACACAACTCTGAATTCAGCACTAACCTGAAAACTGGACTATACTAGCTTATACTAGCTTAGAAAGGCGGGAAAACAAGTATTTTTTGGTTTCAGAAAATAAAGCAGATACAATCAAAAAACACTTTAAATGCACAGAAATGGCACTCACACATGAGTGTGGAGCCTACAACAGTTAGTAATTTAAGCACAAAAATGACTTTGTTAAAGTGCAGGCAGTAAAATAAGTACAATATGTAGCTGAAACAAGCTTTTTAAATCACAGAAACTCTAACAAATTGGCGTTTTAGGCAGAATTAGCTAAAGGCAGCAAGAAAAAGTAGAAACATGATACTTAATCACTCCAAAGTCTTTCTTTTGTCTCTGCTGCTGTAGAACTCTGCAGGGCACCAGGTAGGAGCTTGCTGAGCTGTATACAAGTGCAAAAACCTCGCAAATGCGGGTTTTATAGCAGTGAAATGGAAGAGATAGAAATTTGCCCAAAATGGTCAATAAACTACTTATTTCTGGGCTGAAACCACTCATCCAGGGACACATAGGCTACTCAAAGCTCCCCTTCTCACAGGTGAACAGAGAAACTTCCTTCTATCCAAGTAAGGTACGGGCAAACACAGAAACTTGTAACACAGCCCTGTATTCTGCACTAACATGAAAACTGGACTACACTAGCTTAGAAAGGCAGGAAAACAAGTACTTTTTTTGTTTTTTTTTTGTTTCTTTTCAGAAAATAAAGCAGATACAATAAAAAAAAACACTTTAAATGTACAGAAATGGCTATCACACATGAGTGTGGAGCCTATAACAGTTAAACAGGTAATTTAAACACAAAAATGATTGTTAAAGTGCAGGCAGTAAAATAAGTACAATATGTAGCTGAAAGAAGCTTTTTAAATCAGAGAAACTCTAAACAATCAGCGTTTCTGGCGGAATTAGCTAAAAGCAGCAAGAAAATGCAGAAAAATATGCTTAATCACTCCAAAGTCTCTCTGCTGCTGTAGAACTCTGCAGGGCACAAGGCAGGAGCTTGCTGAGATGTATGCAAGTGCAAAAACCTTGCAAATGCGGGTTTCATAGCAGGGAAATTAAAGAAATCAAAATCAACACTAGTGGACTCACCACGATGTGTAGAACAAAGCAAAACGTAGATTTCAGATGTAAATAAAATCCCTTTTATTTGAACAGTACAATAGATAAGCGCTTTCACGTACGAACTCGTACGCTTCTTCAGATCTATTTTTATATGGAAATGAAAGAGATAGAAATTAACCCAAAATGGCCAATAAACTACTTTTTCCTGGGCTGAAACCACTCCTCCAGGGACAGGTAGGCTGCTCAAAGCTCCCCTCTCTCACACATGAAAAGAGAAACTTCCTTCTATCCAAGTTAGGTATGGGCAAACACAGAGACTTGTAACACAGCCCTGAATTCAGCAATAACCTGAAAACTGGACTACACTAGCTTAGAAATGTGGGAAAACGTGTTTTTTTTTGTTTGTTTTGTCTTGTTTTTCAGAAATTAAAGCAGATATAATCAAAAAACACTTTAAATGCACAGAAATGGCTATCACACAAGTGTGGAATCTACAACAGTTAAACAGGTAATTTAAACACAAAACCGACTTTGTTAAGGTGCAGGCAGTAAAATAAGTACAATATGTAGCTGATACAAGCTTTTTAAATCACAGAAACCCAAACAAATTAGTGTTTTATGCAGAATTAGCTGAAGGCGGCAAGAAAATGCAGAAAAATGATACTTAAATCACTTCAAAGTTGCTCTTTTGTCTCTCTGCTGCTGTAGAACTCTGTAAGGTACCAGGCAGGAGCTTGCTGAGCGGTATACAACCGCAACAACCTCACAAATGCAGGTTTTATAGCAGGAAAATGAAAAAGAGAGAAATTAGCCAAAAAATGGCCAATAAACTACTTACTCCTGGACGGAAACCACTCCTCCAAGCATGGATAGGCTGCTCAAAGTTCCCCTCTTTCAAAGGTGAAAAGAGAAACTTCCTTCTATCCAGTTAAGGTATGGGCAAACACAGAAACTTGTAACACAGTCCTGAATTCAGCACTAACTTGAAAACTGGACTATACTAGCTTAGAAAGGTGGGAAAGTAAGTATTTTTTTTTTGTTTGTTTTTCAGAAAATAAAGCAGTTGTAGCACATGCTGGTTTTATAGCAAGGAAATGGGAGAGATATAAATTAGCCCAAAATGGCCAATAAACTACTTATTCCTGGGCTGAAACCACTCCTCCAGGGACAGATAGGCTGCTCAAAGCTCCCCTCTCTCACAGGTGAACAGAGAGACTTCTTTCTATCCAAGTAAGGAATGGGCAAACACAGAAACTTGTAACGCTGTCCTGAATTCAGCACTAACCTGAAAACTGGAGTATGCTAGCTTAGAAAGGCAGGAAAACAAGTATTTTTTTTTTCAGAAATAAAGCCGATACAATCAAAAAAAAAAACTTTACATGCGCAGAAATGGCAATCATACTTGAGTGTGGAGCCTACAACAGTTAAACAGACAATTTAAACACAAAAATGACTTTGTTAAAGTGCAGGCAGTAAAATAAGTACAATATGTAGCTGAAAGAATAATTTTAAATCACAGAAACTCAAACAAAATTGGCGTTTTAGGAGGAATTATGCTAAAGGCAGCAAGAAAATTGAGAAAAATGATACTTAACCACTCCAAAGTCTCTCTGCTGCTGTAGGACCTGCCGGAACCAGGCAGGAGCTTGCTGAGCTGTAGACAAGAGCAAAAAAACTCGCAAATGTGGATTTTATAGCAGGGAAATGAAAGAGATAAAAATTAGCCCAAAATGGCCAGTAAACTACTTATCTGGGCTGAAACCACTCCTCCAGGGAAAGATAGGCTGCTCAAAGCTCCCCTCTCTCACAGGTGAACAGAGAAACTTCCATCTCTCCAATTAAGGTATGGGCAAACACAGAAACTTGTAACATAGCCATGAATTCAGCACTAACCGGAAATCTGGACTATAATAGCTTAGAAAGGTGGGCAAGCAAGTATATTTTTTTTGTTTTTGTTTTTTTTTTTTCAGAAAAAGCAAATACAGTCAAAAAAACTCTTTAAATGCACAGAAATGGCTATCACACTTGAATGTGGAGCCTACAACAGTTAAACAGGTAATTTAAACACAAAAATGAATTTGTTAAAGTGCAGACAGTTAAAATAAGTACAATATGTAGCTGAAACAAGCTTTTTAAATCAAAGAAACTCTAAAAAATGGCGTTTTAGGCGAAGTAGCTAAAGGCAGCAAGAAAATGCAGAAAAATTATACTTAATCACTCTAAAGTGTCTCTTTTGTCTCTCTGCTGCTGTAGAACTCTGCAGGGCACCAGGCAGGAGCTTGCTGAGCTGTATGCAAGTGCAAAAACGTTTTAAATGCTGCTTTTATAGCAGGGAAATGAAAGAGAGAGAAATTAGCTGAAAATGGCCAATAAACTACTCATTTCTGGGCTGAAACCACTCCTCCAGGGACAGATAAGCTGTTCAAAGCTCCCCTCTCTCACAGGTGAACAGAGAAACTTCCTGTTAAAGATACTGTGGGTGTTGATAGAGTAGAAAGAGATATGCTTTGAAATTAGGTTAGGATTGTACAGAGGGATTTGTGGGGCAGTGGAAGGAGCAGATAGGTTAGTTAGAGGACCAGGATTAGAGTGAACATCACCAGAGAGTAGTAATGTGTTAAAAAGTCAGAGAAGAAATTATATAAAAATGTGGGAAGAGATATATTTTTGTTTTTTCCTGTAGAGTTGGTAAATATTAGGAGACCGTTTAATTTTGGGCAGAGTATATTCTGTACAGGAGAAGACTGAGGCTGATATAGAATAGCAGTGGTGATTTTGGAGATGCGTGATTATGTGAGAGGATGTTGGAAAGCAAGGTTGGTGGATTAGTTGAGTGTTGTATGAGGTAAGGCTTGTGAAAAGTAAACTGTTGTTGTATCTTTTGGCTTTTCCCTGTTAGGGGTCGTCACAGCAGGACTCCGGTCTGCTAATGATTGGCAGTAGATTTTTACGTACCAAGTTGCCAGCCCTGATGTACAACCTTCAACGAAGGTACGCCCATTCAAGCATGTCTCCACACAGAAGACGCTTTAGCTGAGAATTGAACAGGACAACATCTTACTGGGAGGCAACAATGTTACCACAGCACCACCACCACAGCATGCTAGTGAAAAGTAGAATAAGAGCAGATATTAAGGGGAGATGAAGAGAACATGAGAGAAGAGTAATGGGCATGTTGGTGGTTAGTGACTGTATAATAGAGGTGAGACAACAGGGGATATGAGTAAAAGAGAGGCTGTGAGTAAAAGGAAGTGAGGTAGGGGGTGGGGAGTATAGATGGGTGGAGAATAGAAAGAGTTAAAAAGGTAGGTATTAACTTTTGACTGAATAAGAGAAGGTGAATCAATATATGTTTTCTGAAGTATAAAGTCTATAACTTTAATTATTGTCATTATTTATTAAGTGTAATTCACCACCTTTTCTGCAAACCTAGCAATTTTAGGAAGGATTGTGTGGGGAGAGCTAAAATTTCAGTCAAAATCAAGGTCCTCCCTGAAAGCTAGAGAGTTGAGAGGTGTGGTTAACTGTTGTCACATGTATAGCGATGCAGTTATAAAAGGAAAGTATACCCCCTGTCCATCTTTAAACAGGACACGCACTTTTTTGGTAGCTGTGTCATAAAAAGGCACAAGAAGTATTTTCTAAGTGTTCACTAATACTTGCATAAAGGCTTAAGTTGTTCCGGAAATATCTAAATATTATGTGAAACAGTGAATACATCTCCAGTCCTACAAAACTGTGCTGTTATTTTGGCAAAAAGAGCCATGTCTGGACTTTTGAACTGGTTGTGGATATGATTTGTCCTGAAAAATATCACATTAATGTAAAAAATGTCCCACTTTGGGAATTTAAATCAGTGGCAACCTTAAATGGCAATCCTGTCTCTTTTTTAGGCTTTAGTATATCTGGTGACATTATAGAGGGAAAAGTGTCCTTACTAATGGGCACTTAACCAATAAGCAGCTGAAACAAATAATATTTTGACATCAGAATTTAAGAAGTTGGAATGAAATAATATGAAAGTTTGGAAATGTACAAATTCATTGAATTTCCCAGATCAATGACATTTATCTAAGAGCATCTACAGGACACTGGGCTAGTGACATGCTATGCTCCAGTGCCTTCGGCTTCCATAATAGATGATCAAAATGATGAATAAAAAAAAGGATTTAAAATCTTTAAGAAGAGCAGTGTTTCTTTGCTGGGTGTGTGGCGTACGCCTGTAATCCAAGCATCTTGGGAGGCGGAGGTTGTTGGATCGAATTACACTGTGCATTAGAGACCATAATTATGGAGGAAAGGGTGAAATACATAGACCCGATTCCCGATGGAAAGTTAATGCTAACCCAAGGGGTCATGCTTTGTACATGGAGCTCACGGAGACACAACCTCACTTTTTTGAGTTTTCTAATATAGAAAAGGTTGTACTGCTTTTTAACGTATTTTGTTCTTGTTTGAGGAGTAGCGCAGAAAAGATTGATAATTATGTGGTGAGATAACTACCTCACCTTTGTCAATTTGTGTTTCACGTTTATTAAAAATACTCTTTCTGTTTTATGTTAGTGTTTTTTTTTTTTAAGTTTGCTTTCCTTTAGAGTACCAGGCAAGGATATAGCATACCTTACAAGTGGGAAGTTACCTTTTGGAGATTTAGTCTGCTAAAAGCTCTATTTGCTGCTACGGTCCTTACTAACTGTAAGCGTTCTTTTGCAGTGACAAATCGTTCAAGTTTGTGGTTATACTGAGTATTGCTGTGGAATATAGGTCTCAGCCTTTTAAGAGGTCAATGTGGAACACAGACCCAGAGAATGTGTGACAAACAGGCAAAATGTGGAACACCCTATTTTCACACTGCGCGAAAACACACCATTTCCACGGTGCCAAACTGAAGTGGTGTTCTGGTGTTCAAGCAAAATCAATACTTTGATGTGTATATGAAGCAAGAGTAAACACTGTACAAAAAAGCCTGTAACTAAAGTCAAAAATGGTACTGTATAATCAGAAAAACACTACAATAGCTAAGTACGCAGTCAATGACAAATCACTTACAATCAGAAAGCAAATCTGCATAAGACTAAGCACTCATAACCTATGCACTTTTTTCACTGAGCAATTCATGTGTTCATTATCAGGAAAATTCCTCACTTTGAGTCTTAAAATGTCCATGTTCCTTGAAATTCCACATTGAAAGGGTCAGTTACACAATCAGTTTTAAAACAATTTTAACAGATATTCACAGACAATACATACTTGTATGAACTCCTAGCTGAAGTTATTAGCAAGCTTTTCTACCCTACTACAGACACTGAGGAAGGAGAACCCAAGGTGCAACCCTGTAAACATAAAACACTTAAGTTGCAAGAATCCCCCCACCACTAAATGCAAGGCAGAGAATTCCCCTATACTCTACAGCACTAATACACTGTAATACACAAAAGACTTAATTGATATTCATGGTAAATAATACTGAATCATATTACTCAGCAAAATAACTTAATATTTCTTTTTTTATGTGAACTCTTAGTTGAAGTTATTAGTAAACTGTTCTGCCTTCGTACATAGAGTGCAAACACTGGAGACAGAACATCCCTACCCCTCTAAAAAATACTAAGCTGACAGACTTTACCGACCCCCTACCAAATGTACTGCAGAGAACTCAGCTATCCTGTAGAACATAAAGTTTAAAACTATACAAAAGCTTGCCTATTCTTTCTCCTCTGTTCTAGCAAAACCTGGACTAAAAATTAGGCACTTACCTGCAACCAATGATATACCACCAAAAGAGCCTACAACAGTTAAACAGGTAATATAAACACAAACACAACTTTGTTAAAGTGCAGGCAGTAAAATAAGTACAATACGTAGCTGAAACAAGCTTTTTAAATCACAGAAACTCTAAAAAATTGGCGTTTTAGGTGGAATTAGCTAAAGGCAGCAAGAAAATGCAGAAAAAATGATACTTAATCACTCCAAAGTCTCTCTTTTGTCTCTCTGTTGCTGTAGAACTCTGCAGGGCACCAGGCAGGAGCTTGCTGAGCTGTATACAAATGCAGAATCCTCGCAGATGCTGGTTTTATAGCAGGGAAATGAAAGAGATAGAAATTAGCCCAAAATGGCCAATAAACTACTCATTTCTGGGCTGAAACCACTCCTCCAGGGACAGATAGGCTGCTCAAAGCTCCCCTCTCTCACAGGTGAACAGAGAAACTTCCTGTTAAGGATACTGTGGGTGTTGATAGAGTAGAAAGTGGTATGCTTTGAAATTAGGTTAGGATTGTACAGAGGGATTTGTGGGGCAGTGGAAGGAGCAGATAGGTTAGTTGGAGGACCAGAATTAGGGTGAACATCACCAGAGAGTAGTAAAGTGTTAAAAAGCCAGAGCGGAAATGATATAAAAATGTAGGAAGAGATATATTTTTGTTTTGTCCTGTAGAGTTGGTAAATATTAGGAGACCGTTTAATTTTGGGCAGAGTATATTCTGTACAGGAGAAGACTGAGGCTGATATAGAATAGCAGTGGTGATTTTGGAGATGCGTGATTATGTGAGAGGATGTTGGAAAGCAAGGTTGGTGGATTAGTTGAGTGTGGAATGAGGTAAGGCTAGTGAAACGTAGAATAAGCGAAGATATTAAAGAGAGATGAAGAGAGCATGAGAGAAGAGTAATGGACATGTTGGTGGTTAGTGACTGTATAATAGAGGAGAGACAACAGAGAGTATGAGTAAAAGAGAGGCTGTGAGTAAAAGGAAGTGAGGTGGGGGTGGGGAGTATAGATGGGTGGAGACTAGAAAGAGTTAAAAAGGTAGGTATTAACTTTAGACTGAATAAGAGAAGGTGAATTAATATACATTTTCTGATGTATAAAGTCTAGAACTTAATTATTGTCATTATTTATTAAGTGTAATTCACCACCTTTTCTCCAAACCTAGCAGTTTTAGGAAGGATTGGGTGGGGAGAGCTAAAATTTCAGTCAAAATCAAGGTCCTCCCTGAAAGCTAGAGAGTTGAGAGGTATGGTTAACTGTTGTCACATGTATAGCAATGCAGTTATAAAAGGAAAGTATACTCCCTGTCCATCTTTAAACAGGACACGCACTTTTTTGGTAGCTGTGTCCTAAAAAGGCACAAGAAGTATTTTCTAAGTGTCCACTAATACTTGAAGTATTTTCTGTGTCCACTAATACTTGCACAAAGGCTTAAGTTGTTCCTGAAATATCTTATTATGTGAAACAGTAAATGCATCTCCAGTCCTAGAAGACTGTGCTGTTATTTTGGCAAAAAGAGCCATGTCTGGACTTTTGAACTGGTTGTGGATATGATTTGTCCTGAAAAATATCACATTAATGTAAAAAATGTCCCACTTTGGAAATTTAAATCGGTGGGAACCTTAAATGGCAATCCCGTCTCTTTTTTAGGCTTTAGGTTATCTGGTGAAATTATAGAGGGAAAAGTGTCCTTACTAATGGTCACTTAACAAATAAGCAGCTGAAGCAAACAATATTTTGACATCATAATTTAAGAAGTTGGAATGAAATAATATGAAAGTTTGGAAATGTACAAATTCATTGAATTTCCCAGATCAAGGACATTTATCTCAGAGCATCTACAGGGCACTGGGCTAGTGCCATCAACTTCCGTAATAGATGATCAAAATCAGGAATAAAAAATGATTTAAAAGCTTTAAGTAGAGTAATGTTTCTTTGCCGGGCGTGTGGCCTACGCCTGTAATCCTAGCAACTTGGGAAGCAGAGGTTGTTGGATCGAATCCCACTGTGCGTTAGAGACCATAATTACGGAGAACCAGGGCACAGCCCGATTCCCGATGAAAAAGTGCGCTAACCTAAGGGGGCCCGCTTTGTACATGGATCTCACGGGGACACAACCTCACTTTTTTGAGTTTTCTAATATAGGAACGGTATTACTGCTTTTTTAACGTATTTTGTTTTTGTTTGAAGAGTAGCGCAGAAAAGATCGATAATTGTGTAGTGAGATAACTACCTCAGCTCTGTCAATTTGTGTTTCACGTTTATTAAAAATACCCTTTCTGTTTTATGTTAGTGTTTTTTTTTTTTTTTTAGTTTGTTTTCCTTTAGAGTTATCAGGCAAGGATATAGCATACCTTACAAGTGGGAAGTTACCTTTTGGAGATTTAGTCTGCTAAAAGTTCTGTTTGCTCCCACGGTCCTTATTAACTGTAAGCGATCTTTTGCAGTGAGAAATAGTTCAGGTTTATGGTTATACTTAGTATTGCTGTGGACTGTAGTAAGTATGGACGCTTGAGACCTGGTGTTCCAGTTTAATAAAGTAAACAGCAAAAATACCGATAGTTACTGCCTGCCACCTAGCGGACAATGCGAAAGCTGCGCCGCTAGTTGGTGAACATTTTGGCTTTTCACAAGCAGAGAGCACTGCTGAGCAGCTTTTGAGCTTCACGATGATATTATAGCTGGCGACACAGAAAGCTGTATTCTACTGCAACGCACTCTCGAGCGGTAGGGGAGGAGTTAATTTATCTACAGGCATGGACCTCCCGGTGTCAGTGTAGTTACAATACGCCTTTTGGTGTCACCATGTAGTGCATTTCTGCTTTCTATTAGAACACTTGTGTTTCGCATTTATCTTTGCTCCTGAAAAATGGAGCTCTTTCTTTAAATCGTTCGACCCACCAGTATGTTTATGTAGGTTTTTTCCATGTGCAAAACAGCTTCAAAAATCACACGTGACAAGGAGGATTCAGGACATTTTGAAGTGGTACTTCAGGCTTGAAAATAGGAATGTTATTTCAAAACAGGGACAGTTGGGAAGCCTGCGTAAGCATTATTGTGGGGTAATTTTAATGATAACGGACTAAAACTTATTTATATTGGTGAGCGCGTGATTTGTTCTGCAGAATCTTGGTCATCTGATAGAAAAAGAGTATCCCTTCCACCTTTGTTGTTTTATGTCATTATAAACTGCATATTTATCACCGGGTGCATAATCAAAACCACAGCAAATGTCCGAGGATTGGTTAGCAATGTGTATTCTGTCAGACCTAATATCACTCCCCCACCTGGTATTTAAAAATGTGCCCATCCAGCTAGAGTTAAGAAACACACAGTTTTTCAGGCACTTCTACAGTGAATAAGAAGCCACATGTTAAGAGTACTGCAATCTCTGAGCATGCTGTGTTCAGAATTCGGTTGTAAAGATTAATCAATATTAATAACAAACACTGGGCTCTGAGTCGCATGTACTAATAGCTGATAAAATGTGCTGTTAGCCTGGACTGTGTGTACATCTGTTTTTCCTAGTTATTCCATTGCAAAGTGTTACTGAGGTTAATGCTTAGTGTAATATTAACAGTACCTCGCGCTTACTTCTGAGCAGCCATGGGTGTGCCGGTACTGATTGACAGTCAAATGGGTGTGGAAATCCCAGATGACTGGCAGGCATGCTAATTCGCATGTCCCGTCTGCCTATATTACAATTATCCTGGACTGTCAGTTATAATTATGAGAGTATTATAGCAATAACCCACAACTGGGCGTGGGTAATGCTGGATTTACCCACTGTTGGTGTGGTTTGGTCACGAGGGCAAAGCTCGTGGGTAAATCCAGCATTACCCACACCCAGAAGTGGGTTACTGCTATTATACAATGACATTATTTAAGAAAAAAATAATTACTTTTCTTAAATAATGGCATTGTATAATGCCTCTTTGCTGCCCTTCCGCAGCTGTCTGGTATTCTGCTCCAGTTCTGATGTACTGCGCATGCATATACTTACGCAGTACATCAGAGCTGTGGGCAAAAGCAACGGAGAAAGCAATATCTCTGTTGCTTTTTACAACCTGTTTCGCTAGGTTAAAGGAGTTTAACATAGCGAGACAGCTTTAAAAAAAGCAACGGAGAATCTCCGTTGCTTATTTTAAAGCTGTCTCGCTATGTTAAACCCATTTAACATAGTGAACAGTTTTGAAAAAAGCAACGGAGAAAGCAAGATCTCCGTTGCTTTTTAAAGTGTCTCACTATGTTAAACTCGTTTAACATAGCGAGACAGGTTATAAAAAGCAACGGAGATCTTGCGTTCTCCATTGCTGTAAAAAAAAAAAAGTTATACTAATGGAAAAAGTCCGGGCGACCGGACCTTTTTCCATTACTATAACTCTGATTTACAACGTGCACACTGACCAAAAAGCATTCACGTCTTGGAGTATTAATGGGAGGGGGTCATTGTATAATGACCAATCTGAAGTAGGAACTTCATTTGTCAGCAACCTGTGGGATACGGATCCGATCTTGGATCCGAGCCGGCAACTTCTAACATAGCATAGATCCGAGCTCCTAGCTCCTCCCCTTACCCATAATCCCCTGCCTGCCCTAACTGACCTCAGATCTAGTTTGCCGCTCTTCGAAGCAACAGCTAGGTGTCAAGCTCTTGGCGTTTGTGAGAAAAAGTTTTATATATTTCTTCTTCTGAGTGACTGGTGTGTGTGCGATAGGTTTACCCCTACTTCTATCTTTAGTTTTTGTTAGTATAATTCTCCCTCCCCCTCTGGTCGTAGCGTGTGTGTGTGACTGGATTAGGGGCCTAGTGAGTGTGCTTATTTTATTATGTCGGAGGCCCCTAAAGCAATTTTTTCGAAATGCACCGAGTGTGGTCACAAGCTTTCACCGGCTGATAGCCACACTCGGTGCGTTAGGTGCCTTGGGGTTGAACACCTCTCTTCTGGTTGCATGATTTGCGCTGCGTTCAACCCCAGGGCACTCAAGGATCGAAGGTCGAAGCTAGTTCTGGCGGGTCTTCTACCCCCAGACTCTGCTTCGGCCTCCGGTGCTTCGGTGCCCGCTACCCCCCCGGTAGCGGCCACCCCTGCCTCCCTTCCTCCGACCGGGACTCAACCTCCCACTTCGGCTCCAGAGGATAGGGAGGCCAGGAGAGAGAAGCGGCGGGAGAAGCACCTTAAGCGGCGGGCCGAAGACTCTTCTTCGGCCCCGCCCGCCAAGAGGGCTTCCCCGTCCAAGTCTTCTCGTTCTCCTCCTCCTCGGACCCGATCCCCTTGCTTTTCCCCAGGTCCCGAGGAGGAGGCGATCCGATCCCCGTCGAGGTCATCGAGGCGACACTCCAGGTCTGCCTCGGTGGCCTCGTCGAGGTCTACTTTCAGCATGTCTGATGCGGATATGGACCGGATGATGAGGAGATTCATCCAGGCCCAGATGCAGATGGGGGTGCTCTTGCCTCCCCCCTCTCTGGGGGGGAGCTCGACCCCTTTTTTCGCTCCTATAGCTCCTTCTCCGACCCGCATTTCGGGCTCGGAGCCGAGCCACATTGGATCCGGGGGTAGGTCGGAGCCGACCGTGTTGGGCACATCGGCTCCGACTATTCCCTCGAGTTTGTCGGATCCGACCTCTCGGAGCCATGGGCCGAGCTTTGGATCCGAGGGATTCGGTGTGCTGTCGGCTCCATCCCGGTCGGAGCACACTGGTCCTTCGGATCCGACGTTCTCGGCACCGGGTCCGATCCACCCTTCGGATCCGAGTGGGAGTCGGATCTCGGATCCTTCTGAGGGCGGCTCCCCCTCGGCCTTCGCTGCGGTGGAGAGGGCACTGTCGAGTGCTTCCAGGCCTCCAGTCCTGGCTTCGGCTCCCCCCTGCACTCCTTCTCATCTGATCCTGGCTCCCCTCATCCGGACCTCCGGGCAGCCTGCCTCATCGCCTTTAGGTGTTCCAGTGGAACAGATCACGGCCCGTGAGGACTCCTCGGACAGCCCCCCCGAGGAGATCTCTCATAAGGCAAAGTGCAAAAGGAGGCACATAGACTCCCCTGAGAGTCTCACAGAAGATACGGACCTGGATGAAGGGGAAGGCTCCCCGAGATCACCCCCTGAGGATGTCTCCTTTGGAGACATCATGGAAATGCTCAAGGTCAGAGGTGGGTGGTCTGCCCCCAAGGCTTCCTCTGACGAGTCCGTATTCCTTGAGGCGTTCGAGGCAGGACCATCTACCTCTTGGGTGTCCCCTCCGCCCGACCCCCTAGTGAATCTTATATCCTCTAGGGCTTGGAAGGAACCGGACACCGTAGAGCCGATCCCCAAGCACCCAGACAAAATTTTGAGCCCCCCTGCAGAGAGATTACATTGGAGCAGAGGTCCCCCCGTGGATGCCATGTTGGTGGCTGCTGCCACTAGGTAAGAGTTGGCTCAGGAGAGCCCCACGGTTCATCCTCCGAGCAAGGAGTCTCGCGCGATGGACCATCTTGGGAAGCGGGCCTTCAGTTCAGCGACCTTCTCTATGAGGGCCTTGAACTATATGGCACACGTTATTAGGATGCAGCGGGACCTAATTAAGGAATACGCTGCTTCCCCCCGGGGTCCATGTCGGAGGAAGACAAGGATTTGTACTCTTCCCGAATGGCCACCCTCCTCTCTATCTCTAATACCTCTATGCGGCTACTGTCTCATGCTACAGAGGGAGCCGCTAGAGCAGGTGGAGTAGGGCTTGTCATGAGGAGACAGGCCTGGCTCCGTCATTGTGACTTCTCGGAGCCTTTTAAGGCGTCCTTCGCGAATGCCCCCTTCGATGGTTCTGCACTGTTCGGCAAAACCGTTCGCGATACTCTTGTCCAGAGCGAGAAAGACGGGAAGACCTTGTCTGCCGTCGGAGTCCGCTTCTCTGCGCCCCAGAGGTCCTTTTCCAAGAACCAAAAGGGTCAGAAGAAGATGTGGTTCTGAAAATCGCATCATTCTCAGTCTGCTCAGGACAACCAGTCCTCTCGTGGCAGAGGAGGACAGGGAGGACGCCGCCCCAGAGGCAGAGGGGGTCCGAGGAATTTTGGGTCCAGAGAACCTTTCTCTGAGAGGCCCACGCAGAACCCCTGAGGGGTTCCCCGACTGCTCCACTCTGGAGGCAGTCGGGGGGCGTTTTTCGAAGCACCTGGCAGAATGGGAGTCCATAACAACAGATCGCTGGGTGCTTCGCATTATATCCAGAGGTTACCTAATTTCCCTTCATAGCCAATCCCAGAATCAGAAGCCTTCCCGACGTCCCACCCAGTCAAAAGAAGGCGGCCGCTGCAGAAATCCAGCAGCTTCTACAAAAAAGAGCCATCCAGCCCGTTCCCCCAGATCAAGTCGGATCAGGGTTTTACTCCAGGTTCTTTCTGGTGCCAAAAAAGACGGGGGACTTGAGGTCCATCCTCGACCTCTCTTTCCTAAACCTGGCAGTACCCAAACAAAAGTTCCGAATGGTCACGTTGCAATCCGTCCTCCCCTTATTGCGAGAGGACGACTGGATGTGCTCTATAGACCTCAAGGATGCGTACTATCACGTTCTAGTGGACAGGCGCTCCAGGAGGTTCCTCCGCTTCCGGCTGGGAGCCAGCCATTTTCAATTCAGAGTCCTCCCCTTCGGTCTCACCTCAGCCCCCAGGGTGTTCACCAAGGTTCTAGCGGTAGTAGCGGCTCACCTGAGACTCCAGGGAATTCAGGTCTTTCCATACCTGGACGACTGGCTCCTCACAGCCCCAACAAGGCATCTACTTTGCTCAGGCAGGGACTATTTTCTTGGTCTGGCTCCTCTATTAGGATTAACCATCAACATGACCAAATCCTCTCTCACCCCTACACAGATACTAGATTTTATAGGGGCAAGACTGGATTCCAGACAGATGCTTGCGTTCCTAACCCCGGACCGACTTCGGAACCTGATGTTACACGTGCAGGCCATTCTTCATCTGCAAACTCCTTCGGCGGAATTGATTCTGAGGGCCCTAGGATCGATGGCGGCTGCAATCCCTCTGCTACCATTGGCCCGGCTGAATATGAGGATTCTACAGTGGACCCTCCAGGTACAATGGTCCCTTTCGCAACCCGCTGTCTCACCCCGTTTCCTTAAGCAAGGTCTGCAGAAAATCGCTCCTGTGGTGGCTCCAGTCTCCCAACCTCCACACGGGCCGCCCCTTCTCATTACCTCCACCAGTCGACACAGTGACCACGGACGCATCTCGCCTGGGGTGGGGGGGGCATTTTTCAGGCAGAACAGTCCAAGGCACTTGGAACGACGTAGAGACCTCTTTGCATATCAACGTCCTAGAGATGAGAGCAGTGTTTTTGACGTTGCAAGCACTACACAACTCTCTTCCTGTAGGGACAGTTGCGATACAGACAGACAATATGTCAGTAGTCTGGTACATCAACAAACAAGGAGGAACCAGGTCTTATCCCCTTTGCTGCGAGGCCATGAGAGTGTGGGAATGGGCGATTTCCACCAACCGCTTTCTCATAGCAACGCACATTCCGGGAAAGTCCAACCTTTTAGCGGACAGGCTCAGTCATACTATCCTGACTCCCTACGAGTGGTCTCTCAACCACCGAGTGGCAGAGCAAGTATTTGCCCGTTGGGGGCGACCTTGTTGCGATCTTTTTGCCTCTCCTTCAAACACAAAATGCGACGATTACTTCGCTCTGATCCCCCCTCCGGGGAAGTCCCCGAGAGACTCTCTACTTCAGGCTTGGCCTCCCGGTCTGCTTTATGCTTACCCTCCTCTACCCCTGATGTTGAAATTACTACAGAAAGCCAGGCAGCTGGGGAGCAGAATGATCCTCATTGCCCCATTCTGGCCTCGTCAGATGTGGTTCCCGTATCTATGGTCTCACCTAGTGAATCCACCATGGATTCTGGATCCCATTCCGGATCTCATCTCGCATCCTCTCGGTCTTCCAACTCCGAATCTGGTCAACCTCAAGCTGACGGCTTGGTTGCTCCAGTTCCACTCCTCATAAGGACTCCCAGGATCTCATCACCGGTTAAAGCCATTCTTGTAGCAGCTCATAAGCCTTCCACCAGGAAGGTTTATCGGAGTAAGTGGAAACGTTTCTCCATTTGGGCAAAACACCGTCGTTTAGACCCGTTTACAGCCCCAATATCATCGATTTTAGAATTCCTAACCTCTCTCTTTCACCAGGGGGCTAGTTCTTCCACAGTCAAGGTACAGTTAGCAGCAATCTCATACTATCATGTAGGACAAGAGTCTGGCCCTATCATGACTTCCAAACTGTGCAAGACCTTCCTTAAGGGCACCTTTCTCCTTAGACCTCCAGTTAAAGAGGTGGTACCCCCATGGGATTTATCCTTAGTCTTGCAGTCCCTGACTGGTCCTCCATTCGAACCGGCTGCCACGGTTGATCTTAAATACCTCTCCTGGAAGACAGCCTTTTTGGTGGCCATAACATCAGCCAAAAGGGTATCGGAATTACAAGCCCTTTGCGTCAAACCACCATATTTGGTTTTCCACCCAGATAGGGTTTACCTCAGAATCAATCCGTCCTTTCTACCTAAGATATCTTCAGAAGTGAACATCAATCAATCCATCAATCTCCCAGTGTTTTTCCCCAACTTTCATAACAAAGGAGAGTACAAGCTTCATTCTTTGGACGTACACAGACAATTACGTTTTTATATTCACAGAACTGCTGGTCATAGACAATCCGATCAGTTGTTTATCTCCTTTGCCAAAAATAATTTTGGAAAATCAGTTTCGAAAGTTTCTCTCTCCAGATGGATTTCGAGTTGTATTCTGTTAGCTTATCAAAGTTCGGGAAGGCCTGCTCCTCAAGGAGTCCGTGCTCATTCTACGAGGGCTGTTGCCACTTCTGCAGCTTTTCAGGCTAGGGTTCCACTGGATGACATTTGTTCCGCAGCCACTTGGGCTTCATCTCACACCTTTATCAGCCATTATAAAATAGATGTTATTTCCCGAGGTAGAGCGTCCTTTGGCTCTGCGGTGCTCCGAAATATCCTTCCATGAAGGCCACCCAAGGCTTAGGTAGCTGGGGACTCTGTCCCACAGATTGCTGACAAATGAAGTTCTTACTTCAGATTAAGAAGTTATGTACTCACCATAACGTTCCATCTGAGTAGGTATCTTCATTTGTCTGCAACCATCCCCCCCTCCTTCCCCCTGACCTATTGGATCTCTCTTGTGTTGTTCACATATGTTCCCGTTGGGACACCTATTATCTGTTGTGCTATGGGCAAACTTGATCTGAGGTCAGTTAGGGCAGGCAGGGGATTATGGGTAAGGGGAGGAGCTAGGAGCTCGGATCTATGCTATGTTAGAAGTTGCCGGCTCGGATCCGAGATCGGATCCGTATCCCACAGGTTGCAGACAAATGAAGATACCTACTCAGATGGAACGTTATGGTGAGTACATAACTTCTTATTTTTGTACATGATACTATTTGCTGGTTCGTGCAGTGGTGTCAGCAGTCCCACTCCTCTGCTTTATTTATACTTCATTGTGATTTGGAACAGCAGGTAACATGGATGGGTTGCTGGTGTAACAACATGATAGACTGTACTGTTGTACTCTCAAGTATACTGTCTTTTTGTTTTGTCTGTTCTATCAGCATTGGGTAAATTTAAGACATAGGGTTACCACCTGTCCCTCTTTGCAAGAGGCAGTCCCTGTTTGGGTAGTTGTGTCCTGCAAAAAAACCCGACAAAATGGCAAATTTCCTGAGATTTTAGGACAAAAAATAGTTCCCAACATGTCTCTAATAGTTGTATAAAACAGTTGTTTTTATCTGAAACACCTAAATCTTATATGAAACAGCATAAGCAACTCAAATGCTGTAAGAATGAGATTTTGTTTGTACAAAAAAGTGAAGTTATGTACTTTGCACTGGCCGTGGGTTTGTTTTCTTCTGCAAAATTTCACGTTTTTACAAAAACTGTCCCACTTTGGGCATTTGTAAAGGTGGCAACCCTATTAAAACAGTAACTTCTTTAATGTATTTGCACCATTTAGAACTGCCACGTTTAAATGTACCTTGTTCTTTCTTACTATTTCTATGCTTCAGTGCATGAATGTCAACTTCTGATTTTTTTAAGTATTGTTACACTTTTTAAAGTCAAATCTAGGAGCTTTTTCCACCATGTTTTAAAGGTCATTGTAATCTTGCAGAAGTTTTCCAGTTATTAATTAATATATTCTTTATTTCTGCACTATCTACTGACACACAAGCAAAGTTAAGATTGTCAGTCTGTACTGTTTGTCTGTCTGTACTATAGCTTATTTATATATATGATAGGTACATCCTCATATATTGTCTGTATCTACTTTTTGTTTCTAGAGCTTACCTATATATAGGATAGGTACATCCTTATAGATTGTCATTATGTACTGTTTGTTTCCATAGCTTACCTGTATATAGGATAGGTACATCCTCATAGATTGTCCGTCTCTACTTTTTGTTTCTATAGCTTACCTATATATAGGATAGGTGCATCCTCATCCTTCTGTTTTTTTTGTTTTGCATCATTCATTAAAACCTGTGTTTAACAACATAGATTTTTAAAAATTTACATTCTGCAAGTTTGTTATGTTGTGAGGTAAGCCTGGATAGTCTAATAAGCCAACTTCTAGCAACATTAATCTTCATTCTACTTGGATGCCCACTGTTTTAATGTAAATAGTGATTTACAAAGGTAGATTTTCTATAGCTACAAGATTCCAGAGCTGTAGTCCGATCTATGAAATCTATATTTTTCCTATCATGCCTATAGCAAATCATAAAAACTGAATACTTTGATTTAAACAGACAATGAACTTTGTAAACTTGTCTTCATCATTGTTACAGATAAAAATCAAATCATCGATAAAGCATCTGTAATAACTTACACACTTCTTAAAAAGTTCATTCTTATAGGAAAAAATCCATTTCCCACCAATCAAGAACTATATTGGCAAAGGCTGGGGCAATCTCAGCTCCCTTGGCAACTCCACTCACTTGATGAAAATACATTTTTCAAAATTAATTCAACAGAAAATATAACAGCGTGTTTATGTCTGTACTCAAGGCATCTTTCCATAAATTATTAAATACTGTCTAACATGTTGTACTTTAACTTCATGGGGAACAGAAGTGCTTAAACTCACAGTCTCAATAGTAAATATGAATTTCTCATTTCCACCAAGTACAACAACAAGTCTCAGGAATCCCTAACATAAGATAAAAGTTTTTTGCCTCAGGATTTGATATATTATCTACTAGCATAATTAGTTCTGTTTTGCTGTAACTTGCTAAGACAGTCATCCTAAAAGGAGGTTGAATAATATTTTTATGGATTTTTGGAATGCCAAATAAAATACCAAGTTTGGGCTTTGGAACAACTAAAAACCAAACCCATACATAGTGTGATGTCCTTCCTCTGGGCTAGCGATCAAGGAGCCTCAGTCCTCAGCACTGACACTGGTGGGGAACGTTCATGGTGAGAAAATAGACACACCCAGTATTTTCAGATGCAGCTCTCTGCACCAAGTTTAATTTCCCTTAAGAGCACACAGAGAATGCACACTCACAGTCCTAGGGCTGGACTTTCTCTCCTGGCTCCAGATAAGTCTCCCCATTGACCACTATAGAGATGAGTCCTTAGCTGGGTGTTCCAAGCCAAGTCATCCAGCCCCTGTCTTTGAAATCAGTGCTCTCAGTGTCCCTGTTCAAAGTAGCTGTCCCTCTCTCACTCACAAACACACACTCTTTGAGTTTGATTAACACACCTCCGCCTGGGAAAGGCTAGCACAGCTCACCTGCTCTGCCACCTCCACCCAGACTATAAGGTAGATCTGCCACTAGAACATCCAAAGCCAGCTACTTTAAGACTCTTACCAAGGTACTCAATTACACCTAATAAAATTAATACTTATACAAATTATAGTGTTTAACCAAGCAGCAAAACTTTCAGGAATGTGGAGCCATAGTGCCATTACATAAATGCAAGTACTCTCAAAGGTTAAATATTTTCTAAAAGGCCAGTCAAAAGGAAAGGTTTAGATCTACTAATAATAAATAATAAAAACTGTGAAAATACCAAATATCTATTTACAATAAACACCAGAGTTTCAGACACAGGAAATATAAAAACTATCACTGATGGAAAGACTCAGACAGATACAGAAAAAGCTACATTTAGCTAATCTCACTATATTTTTTTCTAATGGACTGAAAAATTACTGTCCCATAGTTGCCTAGTAAAGCAAGGTATGATGAGTGTGGCTGTGTCTTGTGAGGTCCAAAAACGGGAGTGCACACCTCACATCTCTCACTAGTATCCAAATGCAATTTCAGTGTTGGCTGCAGAATGATATCACATCTGGTCACCTGACTGTGTGGTTCTCACATTTCCCTATCAGTAGAAACTGAGCCAGGATCTGGCACTGATGTGTCACAAAATGCACAAAGAACTTTAGTTAAGGTTTATTACAGCATATGGAAACTGTAAAATAATTCCAATACTTCCACCCTTCTGCAGAAACTAACAAGCCATTCTCTGGCACCCCAGGGTAGCAATTAGTTCACCACTAAGGACAATAGAGCAGGATTCCAGCCCACCCTTTTGACAGACCTTGCATCTCTGGCTTCATTCAGACCTGTAAGATAAAATCTTTATGATCTAAACCAAGCCATTTCATTTCAAGTTACTTTCCTTAAGGTTAGCTGGGCTGAGCTTAACCCCTTCTCTTCCACTATCCTCTGTTACAATTTATACATTTCATCAGTTACAGCAGTACAGCCTGACATACATGTATATTTCCTTTCTGTCCAGCAGGACCCACTGTTGATACATTTTAACACAAGAAACTTTACAAATACATCTTTAACACCAGCATCTGTACAAATCATTTTGATAGTCAAATGACATATAATTCTTTTCAAAACTCCAGCTAGGTAAGCTGACATATGTTACACAGGCACTGCCCTACTTGCCCTACTCCCCCTCGCACAGCTGGCACTTGCCATCCTGTAAGCACTTTTGGCTATGGTTAGACTTCTTCAGACTGAAGCAGTCATTTTTTACACTAAAGTTCCATTGTACTTTCATTATGGTCATTACAATCCTTGATAACTAGCCTATTACCTTTATTTGCTTTCATAAAGTGTAAATCCGTCATTTCATCCCTTTTTGCTACAGGGGTAGGTCACCACATACATTTTATTTTTCTTTTGAAGTACATGAAGTTTGCACAAGAGAACTGAATACTTGATAGGTATAGCAGTAAATGGTTCCCATGTTTAACACAGTACAAAACTAATGCACCAGGTTAAAAGGACCATCACATCATTATGTATCATACCACTGTTCCACATTAAGATGGGAATTACAATTAACCCACTCTATCTGTTAAGTACAACTCCATGTGCAGACACATATGCAAGTAAAAATTCATCCTAGAATGTGTGGTGTCAGGCAATAAGGTACCACCTAGAGATGTTCTGAGGCTTAATGCCAATGCAAGTTCCCATATGTTTATTTGAGTCTCAGGACGCTGAAGCTTCAACCAGGTGAAACAAACTGAATAAAGCTTCAGCTAAATGATACAAACAAAAAGGAGTTTTTACAGGGCAGAATGAGCCCTCTGCATCCCACGTTTGGGAGTTTCATCTCTACCACCCCATAGCTATATTTTCTAAACTCCATGGCTGCACAACTACTGTGAAATCACTGTCAGTGCACAAATGGAAAATGCAGCAGTAATGAATTGCTATGTCAAAAACAACTGGACAGTTAAATGCATGGGAGTGGAAACTGATGAGTTTAATCTTATTCAATTTAAACCCAGCCAAGTGTAGAAAAACTTCACTGCCGCATCAGAAATTCTCATTAATGCTGTTAGACCTGGTATTGGCCACATACTCTGGTGAGTATTATTATGTCTAGAAAACAGGCTAACTGTACAACATTCCTGTGTTAAATATTAAAATATAGGTTCATAGGTTCATTTGTAAGTAATAGGCTAGCTGCCCTTGTGGACCATTTGAGGTCCGACCAGTTTCCATTTTGGTGCTTGAATTAACCTCTCCCATTCGGTGTTAGCTTGGACTTACCCATCCCACAGTCAGTAGTTATATATAGATATGTATACCATACATAATATAATGTATCCATGCATGGGATAAAGCATTTAGGAGCTACCTCTATCCATTAGTAGTACAGTGTGGCAGTCATGGGGTAAATTTTCTATTACCCTTCCATAGATCCTGGTTGCGCTTGATTATGGACATGGAGGAGCTTTGTTTTATGTGGCTGTGGAGTCTGTTCCAGAGCAGTGGTATCCTCTGCAACATATACTCATCCCTCCAAAGTATTCTGTTGATATTACAGAAGAGGTTTAGATGCTTAGACTGAGTATTTTTGATGCCATATGAATAGCTGATGTGCAGTACATCCATCAATACTAGGTTGGAGGATGTCTAGTATGCTAGATACAGGTCACCTCATTGCAGTCTGTAGGATACCGAGTATAATGACAAGTTTTTGAGTCAGTCCATGTAAGACATATTGTTTAGGCCTTGTATTTTTTTAGTAAGGTATTTCTGTGAGCATTCCAATTGTTCACGATTGCACGTGTCTCTTTGCATTTTGACAGTCTCTTAATCTGTTTTGCACAGCTGATAATTTTCAGTGCAAACTCTTATTTTGTACAGAGGTTTACTGTTATCTAATGGCTGTTTTAACTGTTTCTTCTGTAGTGCTAATGAAGAATGCTAACAGTTTGAGAAACAAAGCACATGACTGTTTGTCAAGGTAGTTAACACCTTTTATGTTTATTATTATTATTCCCACTCTTGTGGGAGGAGAGGCTGGACTCTGCCCTTCTGAGCTGGGAATTTCTGGTTAAAGGCTTATAGTGCCTGCATATTTGAACTGCTTCTTACTGAAATTGGTACACCTTGTTTGCTGTAGCGTAGACTAGATCCAGGCCTGCTGAATCTAGCTTTGTTTGTATAACTTGAGCACTAATCCAGGCATTCTTTAAAGTATTCAATTGTATTTATTACTGCTTGGTAGTACCTTGATTAAAGTGTAGCTATCATTCTAAGTCTTTTGGATTAAGCACTTGGGCTTCAGACCAGTTGTTTTACATTAGGAAGGTTTGTGGCCTGCACTCTAGTGGCAGGACAGGTAGCTTACATCCTTCTAAGTTGGGAACTGCTGATTGAGGGCTCAGTGTCTGTTATTCTAAAAGTGTATTAGTTCTGGTTTAAGCACTTGGGCTTCAGGCCAGTTATTTTACATTAAGAAGGTTTGTGGTCTGCACTCTTGTGGGAGGAGAGGCTGGACTCTGCCCTTCTGAGCTGGGAATTTCTGGTTAAAGGCTTATATTGCCTGCATATTTGAATTGTTTCTTACTGAAATTGGTACACCTTGTTTGCTGTAGCATAGACTAGATCAAGGCCTGCTGAATCTAGCTTTGTTTGTATGTTATTTCCCTGAAACGCTAATTCCACCTAAAACGCAGCTTTTCATCGCTTCTGTGGATCCCTAGTGATATCTGCATTGCTTACTGTACTTATTTCCTTGATTCACTTGAAAGAAAGTTACTGTTTGTCGTTTTTGCATTTAAGTTACCTGTAACACATTGCATTTAAGTTACCTGGCACTTGCTCACTAAAGCAATTATATAAGTCAGCACTAAAAAATTAAAAGCACTACACCCTCACAAACTCCCCTTGAGTACCTTGTTCCCCATTGGCCCTTTTTTTCAATTATAAAGGAATTTCCAATACTATTCTAGCATGTCCAAAGGTCAGTTGTCAATCTCCTCTCCGGTCCAGCTGGTGAATCTGGGAATCTTGAGGCAATGTTACAACTGCCTCATGTACACAGACAACCCTCTCCTCCTCCCAACAAATTCCAACACATGTGAGAGATGCAACCATATAGCCAAACTGGAGGCTAAGCTCCCTCAACTCAGTACTGGCATAACCAGTCAGGAGGAGAAGGAAACCATACTCACTACAATTCCAGTCTCACATAGACCTACCACGACAGCAAACCAAACACATAAACACACAAAAACATACTCGGAGGCTCTAAATAAAAATCTGCCTAAGCAGCAGAGACCTCCAAAGCAGACACCCAAGCAACCGCTACCCCAAAGCAAAACACATGCAACACATAGCTCACAAAACCAGTGTGCTGGACAGTCACAGCCCTTAAGGCTAAACAACACACCTGATACACTTGTAATAAGTGACTCTATCGTCAGGCACACTGACGTCCCACTCACCAGGCTGAACAAGGAGAAGGTCACGGTGAGCTGTCTGTTGGGCGCTAGGATCTGCCACATAACACAAGCACTCAGGTCACTCCAAGGCAAGTACAAATATGACTCAGTCATTGTCCATGCTGGTGTGAATGACCTGAGACATACCTCCCTGGATTACATGAAAAGAGATATAGAGGAGCTCTCTGAGCATGTGGCCCAGGCCGGTATGACCCTGACCTTGAGTAGCATCTTACCCTCACCAAGAATGATGCCACAATATGAAGACAAGATGATCAATTTCAACAATTGGCTTAAGTATTGGTGTCATTCAAAGGGGATCCAGTGCCTGTCAGCCTGGGATGACATGCTCGACAAGCCACGATGTTTCACTAGGGACGGCTTGCACCTGTCACCCCTGGGCTTTCAGATACTGGCAAAGGCTCTTGCTACCCCCATAGTGCCTTTTTTAGGCAAGGCTCAAAAGACAATCCCACCTCCATAGGTATCACAAGGGATAAGAAACTAAGAGTAATGCTACTCAACGCCAGAAGGCTAAACCTCAAGATGCACGCACTCGAAACTCTCCTTAGCATGGAGAACATCGATATCTGTGCAGTAACAGAAACCTGGTTCAAGGCTCCCGAGAGCACCCCAGCACTACCAGGTTATACCTCATACCATGCTTTTCGGCCCCAAAACTTGGACCGAACCACAAAAGGAGGGGGAGTATCAATATTCGTCAAAGATACCCACACCTCCAGGTTGGTGGCACAGCACGAAGCATCAGAGACTATCCATGTGCAACTAACAGTGGGTAAAACTGCCTTCCAGTTTATAGCCTGCTACAGACCACCCTCCCAAACCCAGGAACCCCACTCGGCCTTCCTGAGAACACTGGAAAATATGAATGTCTCTCCAAACACCATTATATTGGGTGACTTCAACTACCCAAACATAGACTGGGAGCATTACTCTAGCTCCAACACCCTAGCCCAAAGGTTCCTAGAATTTATAAACTCAAATGCTATGGAACAACTTGTTACCACTCCCCCAAGAGGGGAAAACATACTGGACCTGATCATCACCAACATGTTGACTCTATGCTCCAGACCAGAAGTGTATCCCTCACTGGTAAGATCAGACCATAAACTAATCTCACTGGATATTCACATCCTGACCCCACCCCCTGCCCAGAAAACCACAGTGAAAAACTTCTCTAAAGCAAATTTCACACTCCTCAAAACAGAGGTGGAATCCTTCAAAGCCCCCGGGCCTGTGGAAAATACGGCCCAGACCGCAGAATCCTTTATAAACGCATTGTATGAACACCTTCAGGAATGCATGGATCGTGCAATCCCAAATAAAACCAAGACCCAATCCTCCAAAGGCAGACGTCCTGTCTGGTGGACCCCAGCCATAAACAAACTATACAATAGAAGGAGGAAGCTACTACATGATGGAGCAAAATCCCAAAAAGGGAAGGCATCTCTGATCAGTATTAGCAAAAAACTATGGGCACTCATAAAATCGTCTAAGGCCAGCTTCGAGAGAAAAATTGCACAGGATACTAAGGATAATCACAAGGCTTTCTTTAGTTATGTTAGAAACCTGGGTGGAAATTCCCAGATATGCTCAGAATTAGTCCAAAATGACAAAAAATACACCAAACCCACAGACATTGCCAACATCCTAGCTGACAGGTTCAGCGCAAACTTCTCCCCCCCACCAAAAGGGCAAATATCTATCCCAGCAGAGTGCTGCCCCCCTGACATCTCAGATGCTCAGGTAAGAGCCGCCCTCTCCAAAGCAAAAAACACAGCATCAATGGGACCAGACGGTGTCCCAGGCTGTGTCCTACATGAACTCCAAGAAGAGCTAAACCCAAACATAAAACTACTGTTCAATCTCAGCCTTACTACAGGATATGTACCCAAAGAGTGGCATACAGCAACAGTGGTCCCTCTCCACATAGGTGGTGCCTCAACGGATCCTGGAAACTATCGCCCCATAAGCCTGACTAGCTTGGTCTGCAAAGCTATGGAAAGGATCATCATGGACCTCATAAATAAAGATATTGGGGATCTACAGACACTGGATCCTATCCAGTTCGGCTTTGTGAAGGGCAGATCCTGCCTTTTAAACCTGGTCGATTTCTTTGAAACAGTCACCAAGGCCATTGACGAGGGGAAGGTGGTCCACACAGCATACCTGGACCTCGCAAAAGCCTTCGATACAATACCCCACTTGGGCATTATAGATAAGCTCACCAGCTTAAATATAAACCCCTATGTCACTAGATGGGTTGCAAACTGGCTCAATGACAGAACCCACATGGTTAGAATTGCTGGAGCCATGTCAGACTCCAAACCAGTTACAAGTGGCATCCCACAAGGCTCAGTCCTGGGACCTCTCTTGTTCGGTATATATTTCTCGGAGGTACAGGCCAACACGGAAGGACTGTGGCTGACCAAGTTCACAGATGACTGCAAACTGGGCGTCATAATCGACTCTCCAGCCAACACAAGCATCCTCCAAAAGGGCCTCATAGAAACAGACAACTGGTGCCAGAGCCATGGCCCCAAGCTAAATGCCAAAAAGTGTATAGTCATCCCCTTTGGCAAAAGCAAAGTGCCCACAAATTACCACATAGGTGGTAATCCATTAAGTACAGAATAAGTAATTAGGGACCTGGGGACCCAAGTTGATAGCAGTCTCTCATTTGACAACCACGTGGCCAAAGTGGTTAGAAAAACATTTTATATAGCCCACCTAATCATGAAGGGATTCACATCTAGATCAGGGGAGGTCATCGCGCCTCTTTACTCATCCCTCATCAGGCCCATAATTGAGTACAATGCCCCTTTTGGGATGCACCTTACCAGACACCTGCAGCAACTGGAAAGACCCCAAACATACCTCACCAAGAGGGTCAAAGGGCTCAAACAGATGCCATATGCTGCCCGGTTAAAGAAACTCCAGCTCTACTCAGTGGCATACCGCCTGCTCAGAGGCGATCTGTGCCTTACGTATAAAGCCATGTCCAACCCAGAATTAATGGACATACTGCACCTCAGAAAATCCAAATCCCATCAAGCTACGCGCTCGAGAGACTTGAACCTCAGCACTGAAATAAATAGGACATGCTGGAGGGACAGATTCATAACCCAGAGGCTCCCTTCACGCTGGAATAAAATCCCAGTCCAGGTTAGGCAGAGTCCCTCATTGACTCTCTTCAAGAGGAATCTTGATGAGTGGATGGGAGATCGTAGGTTTACCCTGGGTATCACTTCTGTGTCACTGTTAGAGAGAGGCACAGTATACTAACCTCGAAAAAGGGCATTGCAAAATTAATTTAAAATGGGTGGTGAAAGCCAAACACACTCTGGCTAGGCTTATAAATGCCCTAGGGCAGATAGCCTAGTATGAACCTATGAACCTATTATTATTATTATTATTATTATTATTATTATTATTATTATTATTATTTACTTGCTGCTCTGTGATTTAAAGCTAACTGCCCTTATTCCAAAGTCAGTTCCGCAGACCTTCATTAGCACCAGGGAGAAAAAATAAATTAATTAATGCCATGTTGGTCCACTAACAGAAAACTCAAAAACACTGGAACACTTTTACTGGACCAACATAGTTTTTCCTATTACTCAAGCTTTCAGTCTGACATGAGCCTTTCATCTGGAGTTAATTTACTGATGTTAGATGCAGTGATTCAAGATCTATTTGTGGAAAGGAAAGTGCATCATTTATTTCCATTTGGCTAAAAAAAGAAAACTCAAAAAATGCAGCTCTGACTACACCTCAGAGACAGTCACTGTATGTGTGTGTGTGTGTGTGTGTGTGTGTGTGTGTGTGTGTGTGTGTGTGTGTGTGTGTGTGTGTGTGTGTGTGTGTGTGTGTATGTGTGTTTGTGCATGTAAGAGACTGAAAGTTTAGAAGACAGAGGTTCATGTCATGCTGTGAAAATCAAAGTTTGGCATGTTACGTCAGTTACTGTGCATTTAGCAGAGAAGGTAACACTTCATAGCTTATTTATTTATTTATTTATTTATTTATTTTACTTTTGTTTACCGGGAATGTCCAACTGGGTGTTTGACCAATTTCAGTGAAAGCCTGTGGAGAAAGTCTCCAAAAACACAAACATTAATTACATAAAAAATACATAAATCCAAAAGATATACAAAGCCTTTACATAGAATTACAAAATGTATAAGCAAAGATTATGATTCATCAAAGAAGATGGGCCAGATTCATGAAGGCTTGCACGGAGTCTAAGAGTAGAGTAAGACTCCAGTAAGCCAACATGTCTGCCGAGCGATCCAGGAACAGCCGGCAGGGGCGTGCAAGAGAGCTCCTAAAACGACTCTTGCACGGACAGGGTTAGTTTATGCAAATTACCTCATTTGCTGCTGAAAGCTATGCAAATGAGTTAAATTTGCGAACCAGGAAACACTAACCTGTCCGAGTAAGAGTAGTGTTATTTGCAGAAATGTACTCGGTTGGTAACTGAGTACCGTTCTGCAAATAGCAAAACGGAGCAATGACAGCTCCATATAAAGGATGCATCCAGTTGAGGAAGCATGCCAATGGCCAAATATAAGGCCATTGGCATTTATATGTGTTGCAAAAATATGTAAAAATTAAAATTTTTTTCCCCGATGTTTAAGCATAGCGCAGTGTCATGCAAACTTGTGGCGCTCTAAAAAAACAAACAAAAAAAATTAAAAGGCAAAAATAGGCATTTTAATACAAATATACATCTGACATGCAAGTGAATGTCAGGCTGAAGACAACATGGCTACTGAGTAGTGGTTGCTAAGGGGGGAAGCTCAGTGTGAGAGATGTAACCAAGCATTAGTAGGCAATCCTATGCAAATGAGCATAAGGATAGTGAATCCCAATTTTCCCTGCTATGTGAACCATGTCCCTAGAGTGTAAGAGTAGGATTAGGGGAGTAACAGAGTAGTAGATAGTTGACATCATGAGGGAGGTATGTATCAAACACTGTAAGCCCATTGGAGCAGAGTGGCATGTGTCTGCTGCGAGTTACTGAAGACTGGAAGAGGTGTGTCCCTAGTTGTCTGAACTGAAAGCCAGAAACCGAAGGTATACGCTGTGGCTACCACCAAAGTTTCTTGCAAAGCTGCTTACACTGTGCGCGCTCGTGTGCACGCCTGTGTGTGCGCCATGTCAGCCTGTGTAAGGCTAAGCATGTATGCACAATTGTGCACCCGCCTAAGCCCGTGTAAGCCCGTGTAAGCCTGTGTAATCCTGTGTGCACGCGTGTGTGCTCATGTGCGCGTGTTTGCACTTGTTTCCACGGTGCTGCCCCCTGTGGAAACAGAAATGGGAAAAGGAAGGAAAGGAAGTAGTAGGAAGTTAACCAATGAGAACTAGGAGAGCTGCCAGCTGAAATCAATCAGAATCAGCCAATTACACAGGCAGTGCACTAGCCCCGCCCAGCCCAGCACTTAAAACTCTGCAAACAACATTCCCCCATGTTTTTCTCAGAAACACTGCAAAACTGCAGTCTACAAAGAGAAGTGAAAACTTAAAAAGCTTAACTGAGACAAAAGAATGTTAGGGGCTGCCATTGCTATTATAAGGCGACATGTGCAAGATGCTGAGGGTGGTGCCATTGCAAATGCTGCTGAGCAACCCACAGTGAGGAGACAGAGAAGAGTGTACAGACCCAGGGTAACCTACCAGGGGCTACATGATCTGGAAATAGTGGAGCGCTATAGAGTGGACAGAGAGCTCCTGCAGCAAATTGTTGAGCTGTGCAGGCCACGCCTCACACACAGAACCAGCAGAGGGGAACCCATCCCATTGGAAACCAAGGTATGTGTTGGCCTAAGAATACTAGCAACAGGTACCTTCCAGAGACCAACTGGTGATATGATGGGGATTTCACAGGCATCAGCATCCAAGGTACTGCACCAGTTCCTGAATGCCATGTCAGCACATGTCGGTGATCATGCATATTTCCCCAATTCCCATGAGGTATTGGCCAGCAATATGCATCTCTTCCAGCAAATAGTGGAATTACCTGAGGTAGTGGGTGCAATTGACTGCACGCACATACACATTAAACCACCAGCCGGTGAGCGGGGTAGGGCCTACATCAACCACAAGGGCTTCCACTCCGTCAACTGCCAGGTCATGTGCAATGCCCAGGGCATAATACTGAATGTGTGTGCTGGCTGCCCTGGAAGCTACCACGACTCCCATATCTGGCATCTGACGCAGCTGTACCAGACATTTGCCAATGGGGACATCCCTGACGGTCACCTAGTGGGTGATGCTGGATACGCATTGGAGCCGTGGCTGATGACACCCATCAGAAATGCACACACACCTGAACAAGAACTCCATAATGAGGCACACACACAAACACGAAATATAATCGAGCGTGTGTTTGGGATGCTCAAGTCACGGTTCCGGTGCCTGGACACATCTGGTGGAGCCTTGCAGTACTCACCAACTACATGTACCCAAATTGTCATGGTATGTGCCATGCTACACAATATGATCCTGCGAAAGCAGCTGCAGCAGGAACAGCATGGGGCAGGGCCATACAGACCCCACCATTGCCAAGGCCTGCACAGGCACAGCGTGAATCAGAGGAGAAACAACCTGAGCCTGCCCCAGTAGGCAGAAGGAGGCGTGCCCAGTATGCTTTGGCCTTGGCAAAGAGGCAACGCATAGCACATACACTGGCTCAGTAGTAACCATGGAAATGATACCTCTCTCTGACTCGCACATAAAATAAAAGGGATGCCTAACTTGACACTACCTGTTTCCAAACATGTATAGGCAGTGTAGTATGTGCATCCGACATAGGCAGCCCTACAGCACCACCTGAGGCATGATTGCCATGTTTTAAGCAATATAAAGCAGTGCTAAGCAGCTTTCACCATTATCTAGTATATGTAAACCAAATTGCTCATGCAATGTTGGGCAAGGTCAGGGCCAGTTGAGCAAAGTCAGTTAAACATGCTCATATCTGCTTTACTGTTCCTTAAGCAATATGGTCTAGCCAGCATGAAAATAAAAAGCAGTGACAGGCCTTGAACCCAGGATACTGTGCACTGTAGTCACAGTACTGAACCACTAAGCCATGATAGCATTTCAGTGGCACAGACACAGCAGGACAATTGTACACTAATGCAAACACAAAGCAATGCTGTATTATGCCCCTAAAGAGGCAAATGGGTAACCTTCCTCACATGCCTATGTAGACAGAGAACATCAGGCCAGGCGTTGTGATGTGGGTTGTGTAGGCTATGAAGTCGCAAGCTAATATACGTGACATTGGATACTAAGATCTGTAGTACAGTAGTATGCCTCAAGCCAGTACGATAGGCAACAGTACAGACTGTAATGGTGTTCTGTACATAGCAGTGCAGGCACAGCAAATGTGTATAAGTGTCAGGTGAAACTCACATCCTATGTACACCCACAGTAACAACCTGGTGTGCCCACGGGTAGAAATGTACAAAGAATAGCTGTCCCCACTGTATGTAGAAATGTTTATGAGTCTATGCAAAGTGTCTCCTGGAAGCCCTGCAGGCACAACATGATCCCTGTTGATCTATGACACAAAGGTGAGCTCTGCTGTAAAAATACAACTTGATTTACCATACACATATTGTATAAATGTGTATACTGTGCATACTTACACACTCCAACAAATGTAGTGGATTTCATTCAGCATCACACTGAAAGGTCATACTGGGCATGCTCACACACAAAGAAACAAAGCAAATGTCAGGCAGGAAGATACTGAAAGGTCATACTGGGCATGCTCACACACTTGGGCTAAATACGGATGTGATAATAAGGGATCTATGGACAAATGTGTATAGTCATCTCTACTTCCAGAAACACATTCACAAAGTGGTCTGAAAATCCTGCTATGTGTTCACACAAACTGACAAGGTCTGTGCATGTAGATCAAAGGAGGTTGCCACAATTCAGCAGTCATCAGACCTGTCAGAGAGTACCTCAACACACTTGTAATGAATCTGACTAGGCACGTTCAGCAGCTAGAAACACCAATGAAGTACTTGACAAGAGGATTACTGGCCTCAAAGAGTTGCCCCATGCAGCAAGACGGAAATGTAACCCAATCTGTACTCTGTTGCATAGTGTCTACTCAGGAGATCTCTGCCCAACAGACAGGTCCATGTCATGGTTACACTCAGATCTGTTCTGAGTAACAGCTCAATGGCACTAAATGTACAGAGCCAACTGATATTGCCAACACCCTGGCAGATAGGATCAGTGTTAACTTTACCCCCCTCTCACCCATGAAAGAGCACATGTCTATAATGGAAGACTGCAAAGTTGCTGTCATCACAGCTAAAAAATGCTCTCCAAAGCTAGTATCACAGCAGCCATGGGACTAGATAACTTCCCAGGCTGTGTAGTATCTACATCCCTGAAGTAAACATTAACATGGAAGGCCTGTGGCTACTGAAGTTTCCAGAGGACTGCAAAGTAGGAGCCATCACTGTAAACACTAAAGATGTGGACATCCTACAAAAGGGCCTCACTGAGACAGATGGCTGTTGTCCAAGCCATGGGCTGTAGCTCAGTGCCAAAAGGTGCATTATCATCACCTTTGTTAACACTGTAGCCAAGAACTACAACATAGGTGGTAGTATACTTCACACTGTAAGCGTGACAAGAGACCCTGGGTCACAGGTGGACAGCGGATACAACTGTAATGAGCACATTCCCACAGTAGTCAGGAAACCCTCTTATGTGGCACACCTCATCACAAAATGTGTCTCATGCAGAATAGAAGAGGACATTGTTTCCCTCTACTCACCACTCACTAGAACTGTAAAAGAGTACAACACCACTGTTGCTATGTACCTCACAAGACAACTACAACAACTGGAAAGCCAGCAGCAATACCTCACAAAGAGCATTAGTGGCCTGAAATACATGCCATACACAGACCATCGCAAAATGCTCCATCCATACTCCCTTGCATATCACCTACTCAGAGGTGTTCACTGCGTAACATACAAAGCTATGTCAAACATAGAGCTGTTGGATATGATCCACATAAAACGCTCACAATCACCCTGACCTTTGGACCCAAGAACACGAGTGAAATACAAAAGGAAGGGGTGTAGCCATTTACCTTATGGATATCCACACCTCCAGGTTACTGTCACAGCATGAGGCCTTGGAGACCATGCAAGTGCAACTAACATTGGCCAAAGCTGCCCATCAGATTGTAGCCTGCTACAGATCACATACCTTGTCTCAGGAACCTCACTCAGTATTCTGGAGAACAATGGCAAATATAAAGGCCCTATCAAACACCATTATATGAGGAGATTACAACTACCCAAATATTGAGTGGGTGAATTACTCGTATACAACGTCCTATGCCCAATGTGTCCTAGAGTTAAGAAACTCTAACACCCTGGAACAGCTGGTCAGCATGCCCACTAGAGGTGACAACATACTGGACATGATCATCACCAACATGGGGTACCAGTGTTACACAACAGAGATAACCCCCTCGCTGGTAATATCTGATCATTAAGTAATCACACTGGACATGCACATCCTGCCCCCACACCCAGTCAATGAAACCACTGTGAAGACATTTGCAAAAGCAAACTGCACACTTCCCAAGACCAAAGTGGAATGTTCCAAAGACCCCTTGCTATAGGATAATGGTATGCAATCTGCAGAATCATTTACAAGTGCATCCTATGAGCATCTACAGGGTTCATGGAATGAGACATCACAAATAAAACCAAGATGCACTCCTCCAAAAATAGGACAACAAGCAGGTGTTTGTTGTCCATAAATAAGCTAGACAAGAGAAGGAGGAAACAAACACATGATAGATCCAGTTTCCCTAAAGGAAAGGCATCACTGATCATTATCAGGAAGAAACAATGATCACTCTTAAAATAATCCAAGGATGGTGTCTAAAGACAATTAGCCAAGGAATGTAAGAATAACAACCACAAAGCCTTCGGTAGCTATACCAGACATGTAGGTGTCAACTTCCAAATATGCTGTCAGCTACTGAAAAAAGGAATGACATACACCAAACCAACTTTCATTGCCCACACCCAGGGGGACATGTTCAGTGTAAACTCCCCCCATTACCCCCAAAAGGGCCTGTGTCCATCACAGAAGGATGCAGAGACCCAAACGACATGGACATGCAGGTAAAGACAGCCCTCACCAAAGCTAAAAACATAGCATCAATGTGACTGTATGTTGTTCCAGGCTGCGTCTTACACTAGGCCCATAAGGAACTACACCCTCACCTACATTCACTGTCCAGGCTCAAGCGTACCACAGGCTATGTACCCAAAGAATGGCATACAGTAACAGTCATCCAGCTCCACAAAGGGTGTGCCAAAACAGAACCTGGAAACCGTTGCCCAATATGTCTACTCAGCCGGGTTTACAGAGCTATTGAGCAAATTGTCATGGAACCCATACACTGAGACATTGGAGATCTCCAGACACTGGACTCTACACAACTTTGCCTTGTTAAAGGCAGAGCCTGACTCCCAAACCTAGTTGACTTATTTAAAACAGTTACCATGAACATAGATGGAGGTGAAAGTAGTCCACACAGCCCACCTGGACCTCACTAAGGGCTTACCACACCATTCCCCACTCTGTCATCATGGACAAGTGTACCAGCTTGAACATTAACAGCTATGTCACAGGATGGGTGGCCAAGTGGCTCACAGATCAAACACACATGTTCATAGTTGTGGGTGCCATGTCCAACTATAAGCCAGTCACAAATGGCATCACACAGATCTTGGTCCTGTGACCCCACCTGTTCAGTAGATACTGCTCAGAGGTACAGGCAAGCATGGCAGGTGAATGGCTGAACAGGTTTGCAGATGAATGGAAACTGTGGTCCATAACTGACTGTACAGCTGACACAGACATCCTCCAGAAGTGACTTACAGAGACAGATACCTGGTGTCAAAACAATGCCCTCAAGCTGAATGGCAAAGAATGCATAGTCATCCCCTTTGGGTAATACAAAGTGCACACAAATTACCACATAGGTGGTAATCCAGCATGTATGGAGAAAGTCATAATGGCCCTGGGGACACAGGTAGATAGTAAACTCACCTTTGATGATCACATGGCGAAAGTGTTTAGACATTCCTTCAATGTAGGCCATCTAATGTCACCTAATGTAACCTACTTCGTATAGTCTGGTGATGTCACCATCCTACAAATATACCTGTGGAAAGGATAACTCCCAGTAATGTGTATAGTGTGTTGGGTTAATGTGTATTCCTGTAGTATCATGAAGTAGTAAGGTAGGGGTTTGAATCCTGCACTGGACAAATGTGTGTGAGTGTTCTCCTTGGGAAGGAGCAACCTTTTAGGAGAGTAGTGAAACAGCTCAAAAGTGGTAAACTAACCTTTGTCAAGTGTGATGATGTCACCATCGTACAAATATAGCTGTGGAAAAGAGAATTCCCAGTAATATGTCTAGTGCGTCGTGTTAATCCATACTCCACTAGTATCATGAAATAGTTAGGTAGGGGTTTGAATCCTACACTGGACAAGTGTGTGTGTGGTATCCTTGGGAAGGCATAACCTTTTAGGAGAGTAGTGAAACACCTCGGAAGTGGTAAACTAACCTTTGTCAAGTCTGATGATGCCACCATCCTACAAATATACCTGTGGAAAAGAGAAATCCCAATAATATGTATAGCATGTCGTGTTAATGTGTACTCCACTAGTATCATAAAGTAGTTAAATAGGGGTTTGAATCTTGCACTGGACAACTGTGTGTGTGTGTGGTCTCTGTGGGAAAGAGCAACCTTTTAGGAGAGTAGTGAAACACCTCAAAAGTGGTAAACTAACCTTTGTCATGTCTGATGATGTCACCATCCTACAAATATACCTGTGGAAAAGAGAACTCCCAGTAATATGTATAGCGCGTTGTATTAATGTGTACTCCTCTAGTATCATGAAGTCGTTAAGTAGGGGTGTGAATCCTGCACTTGGTGAGTGTGTGTGACACTGTTGGTCAATGTGTTGTGGGTTTTGCTTTTACTACTGTATGACATATCAGTATGCATTGCACATTTGAGCTAGCTGTGTGGCAAATACGTATACGTACATGTTACCTCAATGATTGGATGTGTGGGAACCCTGCTTTCTCCAAGAACACAGCTGTCATCCTTGCCAGACTGTGCTGCTGCTTCCCAGACCTTTGGTCACATCTGTATGCTTGTGACAAGCCCAGCCACTGCAGTGATCCCTGGCCTAGGTCATCTGTGTCACACAAAGTCATTACGGTTCCTATTAGAATGTGTGTGTGTGAGGGTCTATGGCCGAGGTATATGTCAGACCTGTTCAAATGCAGCAAAGTCTGTCAATGATGACTATTCATAGCAGGTGTTGAACAACCTTTGTGGATATGCATGCAGACCCCTTATTGCTTATGTGATCCACCAAGGGATCTCAAAATACCTTTGGAAATGTGATTATCAAAGGACAGATGATGTAACACTTGTTTGCATGTACACATCGGTACCTGTTCATCATGTTGTTGGCTACTACCTATGTGGTACTGTGGGGATAATATGTTCCATAAAGGTGGATGACTATGCTTAGTTTGGCTTATACCTTTCCAGCATGGGTTTGACAACAGGCATCTGTCTGTATGATACCCTTGTGCAGGATGTGTGTGTCATCTGGAGAATGCATTACTGGCCACAGTATGCATTACCAGACGTGGACGGACATATCTCGACTGTGATTGCTTGTACCTAAGAGAGCTATATGCCAAACAGAAGTGGTGTCAGTAATGGGTGCAGGTGAATACCAGTGGTTACTGGCATAGTATAGTACCTGAAGGATCCAAATGATGCTGTGTGTCCTACATCTGTGTATCGGTTGTCAAGACACCATCTAATGATTGGTTATGGTCAGGCTGTGGAAGTGATGTATACTACCAGAATGCAAAACAATGACAGATAGTAACAGTATCACCCACAGTGTCAAACCATGTCATACACACATGTGCAGTCAGGTTCTGGAATGTGTGTAGTACAATGCATACTGGTCACAAATAGAAACTATGGAATGTTACTGTGTAATACAGAACATGTCACCCTGGCCATGTGTCCACTATGCACGTACATGCAGACAGTGCACCTCCACCATGTTCACAACTGTACACCTGCAAATCTGTGCTGCACACATCCCACACATACTGTCCACTCTCTAACACATGCTGCCAATACTGCACACATCAGCCAAGTGGCACGTGGCCGGACAATACACAATTGGAACCAACAGCACAATGACAATCATAGCTTTAATGCATCATGCCTGCTCAGCTACACCTTCAAGCATATCATTACACTCTACTGCTGACAACATGCTAACATTGCTATGTTGCTATATAGACACCCTGTGCATCAGCACCATGGTAGCCTGTTCCTGTATCGATGTTACAGATGACAGGAGGTGGCACAGGTTTCATCATATGCACAGGGTGTGTTGTTGGTTTGCCAGAGGCCTACAGTGAGCCATCCACTTGACATGTGTGTGTGTGTGTGTGGGGCAAGAATACTGGAATGGGCCAATGTTGTGGTAACGTGTGTGGGTATGTTTTAGCCCTAGGTGTCTGCAGTATGTGTGTGTGTCTGCATGCACACAGTTCCACCATGTGGCTGCCATATATAGGTATTTGTGGGACAGCCACAGACTGTACCTGCGAGGCTTTACAGATCACCGTCTCTGGCCATGGATACGGTATCTGTGCCTGGCAGGGGTGCTACCGACACTATCAGGTACTAAGCCAGACTGGGTACTATCCCCAGAGGTAGATGGATGTACACTGGACACAGGTCCCTGCTGGGGCTGTCCAGAGCCATGTGCACGTGGTCTTCTAGGATGTTCTATGGACAGCCCACCCCCAACATTGCTGGGGCTGGTACTGGCACTACGGGAGCGGCTGTGGCTTGAGGGAAGTCCGCGGCGACTGTCAGCTTCTGTTGTTGCTGGCATACATCCACATCGACGTCTCAACCGTCCCGCACTGTCCTGACACATCATGGACATGACATTGCGGAGGATATCTAATGTCTCTCTCCAACGTCTATCAGTGACCTCGGTGTAATGATGGATGGCACCTGCTAGGTCACGGATACTGTCAATGACGGCGGTGTTATGTGCCCTCTGTGCCCTTAGTCCCTGTCTGGTGTACCGTTCCATACATGCCTGTGCCTCCATGACAGCCTGGAACATCCGTGACGTTGTCAGACCTGTGGCACGTCTGCCAGTGGCATGATGAGCAGCAGTGCTCCTACGATAACCCCTGGACATCTGCCTATGTGGTACCCTTCCAGACATCTGGGTATGGCTGCTGTGTTGGGATGCATGTGCCATGGATACCACACTGTCCTGGCCAATGCCAGCTGTACGCTGTCCCTCAGCTATGGGCATTGGTGATGGATGTATTGGCAGTATGACTGTATGCATGGATGGGGTGGACAGCTGTCTACTGTCGATTGGTGGCCCAACGACAGACCCTGGCAAACACGCCTGTGCCTCCACTCACCTATCTTCATTATCACTATGTGGCTCAGTGACATCAGTTTCCCTGCTGCAGTGAACTAACACAGCACCTGTGGGAGGAAGGCAGGAAACACACTATGACCTGTACATGATGTCGGCACACATGAACACATGCACACATGCACACATGTAGTGAACTAACACAGCACCTGTGGGAGGAAGACAGGAAACACACTTTATGACCTGTACATGATGTCGGCACACATGCACACGTGCACACATGAACACATGCACACATGCACACAAATACACTCTTCACTACAGGAGAAACCCACACACACCACCAGCAATCCAAAACATACTCAACAGTGGTTGAAGGTGGGTTACAGTATCACAAGGCAAACAATCATATCACACGTGTCAGCATGCAGAAAAATTGTTGCTCAAGACCATGCAGTGTGAGTGTACACAGCCCTTGTTAATAACAGTATACATGGCTTTGATGCATGTGTGTTGTTGTTCAGTGATTGGCCTCACCCTGGAACGCAGTGTGTACATGGACACAACATTGCTGTGCAAGTATTAAAAGGTCTGCAATGTCCTGTGCACCATCACTCACAGGTATACATACTATGGCTGGATGTGTATCTGTGTGTCACATAGATATCCATTTCTGATTACAGTGTCTGTGTCTGTAGCAGATAATTGTGGACACAGGTTTAGCACATGCATGCTATGTATACACACAGGACGGGTGGTGCATGTATATGTGATGGAATACCATTGCTCAACATGGCCATTGTACAGTGGTTATGGTGAGTGTAGGACATATTGTGGACATGCCAGTGCCAGCCATGACATGGCACGCTACAACATGACTGCGACATTGAACATCACCCATACCCAGTGTGTGTCGTGTGACCTATACACTCATTAGCATTACAAGATATATATGTGTCACTTTGTAAAAATGGTGATTGCTATGCATATTGTGTATAGGTGCATATGTTTGCACACACACAACATTGAGGTGCATAGCAATGACTGCTATGTGTAGTACTGTGGTCACTGTAACTGGATGGGGTGTAGTAACACGAGCCATCATCATCATGCATCATGTGGTCACTCAAGGCTACTGATGTGTGTCAGACCGCCACCAAGAATGCTGTACCTGAACTGCAGTACCGTGGCTACATACACAATTACACAACCACTTGTTACATGGGCTTGTAAGGTGCCCAACAGGGAGCATTGCCTAACATGAATGTGTTATGTGTTGAAGAGTGTCACACAGCCCCATGATATGTCTCTATCCCTCAGGTATATTATGTGTGCTGTGTGGATGACATGTGGGATACTGAAGTGTCACCTTACAGCGGGTGTCTGGATATGCCATTTGTAGCATGTTAAGGTGTACTGCGTATGACAAAGTTGTGTATGTTGTGTACATGTCTATCAACTATGCCTATCCAATGTCCAGTACGGTGTTGCCACAATTGTGTGCGATGCTCTGTGTATTGCATGTGATTGAGGCAGCTACTGACATTACTGAGATGTGCATAGTCTCACAGCAAACATGCACAGCAAGTATTATGCGTAGGTGTGTTACGTGTACATGGCCTACACCTCACCTATGACATGCACATTTCATTAGCAATATTACATTTATAAGACACTCACCAGCATCGACCAGCTGCCTTGCTGTCACACCAGAGGGACCTACAAGAATATGAGACAGTTTGTCAGTGGCCACAACTGTGGCATTGCTACTGTGAGTTTGCTAAACTACAGTAGTACAACAGTCGACAGTCACAGGCATACAGATTATATTCCACATATCAGTATTGCACAACACTAGGCAACACAACTGCTAAACACACAGTACACATCTCACATATGCATAATCTACCAATACAGGTAACAATAGTCTACAGATAGGGCATGTTACCTGCACGCTCCATGTCAGCTTGCTGAGTGGCTCCGGACTCCATGATGACACATGTATGTTGCTATTCCTGTTGGCCAGGAGTCACCACGCTTATGAGCAGCTCCTCCACTCTGGTGAGGGGGGGATGAATGGCTACCCCACCACCTGTGGCAAGCTGTTGTCTATGGATATCAGACGCACACCGCCGGACATGTCTAATTAAATCACTGCAGTGATGACGTACCTGCTCATATGTCCGGTTATGCATGCCTATGTCATTTACCCGACTAACAAGATCTTGCCACAGTGCAGTCCACTCATGCTGGTCCTGGCTGGTTCTAGAGAACAGCAGGGTGTAGTGCTGCACCAGGCTGCTGTGTATTTCCTGTTCCTCTGCAGATGTATAACACGGGTTGCGTTGGTGAGCCATGCCCCTGGAAGACAATTAAACAATATGTGTGAGCAAGTCATGTGGCACACTTAACATTCTAAAGTACAGATATCAATTAACTGCCATATATAGCATCCGATTGGCTGTCAGAGGATACATATGTTCAATACCACATATTAGTGCTCAGGCCACAACTGGCTGACAGTGCCTGGTATGCTCCATATATCAAACCATGTTCTGCACAGCAGCAAGGAGAAGCCAGTATGTAAGACTATACACCAGTACATGGCACACTGTATGTGACACAATGCACCATCTAGCCACAGGAGGTATATATCAAGCTAATGCATAAAGAAAGATATCATCCATTGCAATGACTGTAAAGTACAGTTACAGTATTACCAGTATACCACCCTAGTCGTTGATGCCAAACCCCTGCCTAACATATGTGCACAGTTGTTAATATAGGTGGCATACTGCTGTACTAGACTATACATGTTGCTAGATTCACACGTATACCCTGTAACACACATATGATTGAGGGCATAGTACAGGCATAATTACACACACATCAGACATACATACAACACACAAATGTATGCCAACCCAGATGAGCTTTACCTGTGTACCATACAGTACTGTGCATCACTACTTACAAAAGCTTATGCCTGAGGTATGTAATCTGTGCGGACTACAGGGAACACACAAAACAGTATTTCCAAGCAATGTGAACATACACCATACTGTACTGTTTAGGCCTACAACTTCAGGTAGTACTAGAGTTCATATGGGAGTTGGATTCACCATCAGTACCACTCACTAAGCATACATGTATTGCTTTAGCTTACAATGGGACACTACAGTCAACAACAAGGGACTTCATCACACCGTATGCCGTACTACCTTTTCTGCCTAGCAATAGCATACACATCTTTTGCTGGGATCACAGCTAGGACACAAACTACCATGACAGAAACAATTTCACACTAAACTATCACACCTTTACAGACCTTGCACACATTCACCAACACATTCACCATCACACTCAGTCAACCTCACATAGCAATTATTGCACTAAGTACATGTGTGTGTGCATCGTGTCATAGGTAGGTAATACGCTATTGACCCTAGGGCCTACAGCAGCCTAGCCATATGCTACCCTGGCCTTTGACACACATGTAATTTAATTTCACTTGCTCCTGTCAACCAGAGCCACAGAGGTAATTCCCGGGGTGTATTTCCTATCTCCCAACCAATCATCAAGTGTATTTATGACAACTGCTAATGAGGAGCTTTGTTTGCTATTGATAGGTGGTTTGTTCCAGAGTATGGCATGTCTCTGAGATGGGAATCTATCCCTCCAGCATGTGCTGTTTAGTGAGCTGACAAAGTTTAAGGCCCTAGAGCGTGTATCTCGGAGGGATTGTAATATGTTTACGTGGAGGATGTCCAACAGCTATGGGTGTGACGTAGCTCTGTATGTTAGGCAGAGGTCACCTCTGGGTAGGTGGTATGCAACACAGTCTAGCTGTGGTTTTATGAGTTGGTCTGCATAGGGCATCTGTTTGAGGCCGGTATTACTCTTTGTGAGGTATGTCTGTGGCCTTTCCAGTTGCTGTAGTTGTCATGTGAGGTACATACCACATGGGGCATTGTACTCTATAATGGGTTTTCAGTGTGATGAGTAGAGGGGAACACTGACCTATATTTCCCTAGATGACACACCTTTTGTGATGATGTGTACCACATAGACAGATTACATGACTAGTGTGGCACTGTGATTATCAAAGGGGAGGCTACTGTCCACCTGTGTCCTATGTTCCCTTATCACACCTTCGGTGTTAGGTAGACTACCACCTATGTGGTAGTTAATGGGTACAGTGTTTTGGCAAGAAGGGATGGCACTGCAGTGTCAACACTGAGCTTCAGTCAATGCCTTGGTCACCAGGCACCTGTCGCAGTAAGTATGACCCCGTGTCTCTCTCTCTCTGGTGTTCCCCGGACTGGTGAGCAGGTCTGTCACCACCATGCAGACCTGAAGAGACGAAAGGAGGACCACCTGAACCAGTGGATACAGGAGGCCCGTGGGATGCGGGATGCCCCACAACTGAGTATGTAGCCATGGAATGCAGTATGTAAGGATTTAAAATGGAGTATGTATAACAGATAGGAATGTCTCAATATCCCTTCATTTACTTTACAGCTGCAGGTGACCGTGTTATGAATCAGCAAGCCTATGAAGATAGTCTGCTAAGGCTGCACCGCCAGGCAGGTTAGTGATTATTCTGCATGTATTGTTATATAAAATATGGGAGAGAGCATGAAAGAAAGTGTTGTAGTCCAATAATACAGCCATAAAATGGACTGAATAAGTCCTCTGCATGTACTGTCAGATAAAAACGTTAGAGAGGCAGAAAAAGAGTGTAGTAACCCATTAAGAAAGGTAACAAATGTCTGGAATAATATCTCTGCAGGCACTGTCATATAAAAGAATATGTGAGTGAGCCTGAAAAAAGAGTGTGCTAACCTATTAATAAAGGTATAATATGTCGTGAACATGTCTGCCATATATACTGTTAAAACAAATAAAGGAGTGAGCCTGTGGAAAAGTGTGTAATGTCATTAATAAAGGTCTAAAACTCAGAGTGTGTCTGTTTCACTTAGTATGAAATGTTGTACCCTTGCATTATACAAATAGTAATGTGTTAGAAAGTGCTGGCAACCCAGAGTTCTGCAGTCCCATCTAAAGTAGGTGATGGAAGTGCTAGTAGCTGTGAAGTAAATATACAGTCCTCAACAGTCAGTTACTGGCTGGCATGCATAAGTAAATCTGGCACATGAGTAGCATGCTAATATGTTCCCCAGAAATGTAAGTGTGCTTCAATAAATGCAGGGTTCTGTACAATTTAAATTGAAAATGTCATGTGAAAACATCCAGATATGTAGATAAAAAAATATAAATGCAACCATGAAATATGTAGCAGTAACATCTGCATCCTGGACAGTTAGTATGCGAGATATAGGTCAAGTATAGATTGAACTAGCCAAACCCACTACACAACCTAATGGATGGTGGCAAGTGTAATAATACATGTAGGGAATATACACCTGCAGTCACTAGGAATGTAGTGTAGAGTAAAACTGTTTATAAGATGTTAACGGAGGTTTTTTCTACACCCTACTGTTTGTGCATAAACCATGCAATTCCACACCTCAATGGGTATGTGTAATCTTAAGTATTTGTTGGGATATATGTCCAATTGTTCTATAAATATTTGCACTCATGTTGATGCATGTGCCCTGTTCAAACACCATGTTCATGGTGGCCTGTTGCTACCAATCATCCCTGCATGCATTTGGAATAACCACTGTTGTTCAATATATGCATGTGTTATGTTTGCTGTTCAACTGTTGGAACTGTGGTGTGTTGGGTTAATGGGAATATTACTGCATGCTGTTACAACTAATCTGGAATGCTGTTGTTTATGTTGTAATGGAACACACCTAATCACAGAACGTATGGGAAGGCCAGTCCTAGCGGACCCACCTGTCCCCCCTCAGTTGGCGAGTGCACCTAGCACCAGTGGCTCTGGTGCCCAGCCCGGACTCCCCTCCTCCGTTGGTCCTGTGCCACCTTCGGGTGGAAGCGCTGCAGGGGATGGGGCTTGTCCCCCCCATGCAAGTGTGGGTGGAGAAGGGCCACCCATCACCCTTCAAAGGGTCCGGGTTGTGGTGCGTAGGGAGATCCAGCATTCAGCTGTTGATCCCCTACGCCAGCTTGAGGCGAGAGTGGCGCTTCTCATGGGTGAACCTGCCCATCCTACTCAGCCCCCAGCACAGCCACCCCCGGGGCTGTGAAGGTGCAGTGGTGACTGCCCATGGGTGAGGATCTCAGTTCCACTGTTACCATCTGTGGGCTCATGGGCTTGGGATTTCCAAACAACCTTCCTCGTCAGTTGTGTTCACCCACCCCATGTGTTAGATTCCGCCCCTGTATGCGTCTTGTTTGTCTTGTCTGTTTACCTCCCCAACCTACCTCCCCAAATATACCCACTTCCCCTATCTCACTTACCACTCTCACCTGAAAAAAAAAAAAAAAGGCACTCTGTACCCGAAAAAAAATTACGCCACATACATAGCTTCCCATTTTGCACACATGTCCATAGGACATATACACCTATAATTCTAATTGGCAGTGCAACAAACTATGTTGTCCTCACCCCTCTCTCAGGGGTGGAAGGTCTCAAAAGTCACTCCAAATTTTCAACATATGCACAGCTATTGCTGTTAAAGAAATGGGCAGCTATGGGCCTTCCCTACACCCTTCCTGCACATCCCGAGCTTGTTTTCCTACTGTCTTTCCCTCTCTGTGCCCCCTTTTTCACCACTTTCCTATCTCCCCATTTTCTTTTCTTTAAAAGAAATTAGCACGGGGGTTAGCGAGGGTAAGCACTGTTAAGCAGTAGTAAGCGAGGGTGCGCTTAGCTAAGCATCACTAAGCATCACGCAAACCCGTGCACAACTGCTTTAAAGTGCCTTACACACTCTGTATGATAGGGCCCTTGTATTGCTCAGCAGCAAAATAAAAATACCCTTGTCAGTCTTGAACCCGGGACCTTGGACTCACCAGTCTGCATGATGTACCACTAAGCCACAATGTATATACAATAACTTGGTGCTGAAAGAAATATAACATGCATTACAAGGAGTGCATGTAAAGGGAAAATAGGAAAGCCATAGGAATACATTGCAATAAAGAAATATGACATGCATTACAAGGACTGAATGTAAAGGGAAAATAGGAAAGCCATAGGAATACATTGCAATAAAGAAATATAACATGCGTTACAAGGACTGAATGTAAAGGGAAAATAGGAAAGCCATATGAATACATTGCAATAACCACTGTTGTATGCCAGTTAATTCCCTAATTCCAAAAGAAAGTACATACTCCCATGTATCCAGTGTTAGCCTTAGGAGGTGTGAGTAAACTTACACACTGAGAAGAGTGCACTGGAAGAAGCAACAGTCAGGTTTCAGTACAACATGCATTTCACTGGCTACAACCCAGCTTCAGATATGAGACATATACCAACCTTCTGACTGACACAACAGTGTCCACAGCAAACAAGCATGGTCCCCACCTTGCAAAACTGAAAGGCCTACGCCTACCTAACCTATCATTTTATAGCAGTGTCCTGAAATCACAGTGAGAACTGCAATTACCATACAGCAGGCTGCATGCACTTACTAAATGGTGGGCACCAATTGGTGCAGAGGCCATCACATGCACATGTGCAGATACCTACAAAAGCAGCCTGTACTTGCTGTCCACACATGCAATAATATCATTGCAGCAACTGGAGAGAGAGCGAGTGAGAGAGACAGACAGACAGACAAACAGTTGGAGAGACCAAACCAAAAAAAAAAACAGAGGTGGTTGGAGACACCGACCAACCAAAACAAAAAATAAAACAAACAGAGGCAGTGGAGGACACCAACCTAAACAAATAAAAATAAAAATCCATCAACAGGTACAACAGACTGAGGTGAGAAATACAAAGGTAAGGTATGTAACACAGATGTATTTGCTGGCATCCGAATGATGTGTCTGAAGGGTACTCTACATTCTGTGAACACTCCTTATGTGGTAGCAGTCCGTATCTATATGTATATGCAGATGTGCATAGGGCAATGGACATACTGCAACTGTTAGTGAAGGCTGGACATATATATATATTTGAAGGTTGCTATGTGCACATATCTATGTAGGTTGTAGTGTGTGGCATTGAAAACAGCAAACAGTGCAGGTATATGTCATGTGGTGGTTAAATGCTGTGGGACTGAGTTACAGCCAGTGAGGTCTGCTATGGCTATACGGCCTGAGGACAGCGAAATGCATTCTGCACAAAACTGTGCCGTATTATTACATAATCGTATGTCTCACAACTGTTCCATAATTGATATTCCCACCATGAAAGGTGGCCAGTATATCTGCATACATGTGCATTTATATGTACAGCAGTGGCTGTTTACAAGTATGTGTATATATATATATATATCTATATATATATATATATATATATATATATATATATATATACATATATATACATATATATATATATATATATATATATATATATATATATATGTATGTATGTGTATACACACACACACACACACACACATATATATATATATATGTATATATATATATATATGTATATATACATATATGTGTATAAACATATATATATATATATATATATATATATAGATATATATAGATATATGCATATATATAGATAGATATATAGATATATACATATATAGACATATATAGACATATAGATATATACATATTTAGATATATATAAAGATATATAGATATATACAGATATATATGGATATCTATGGATATATATAGATGTGTGTATATATATGTATATAGATATATATAGATATGTATATATAGAGTAATATATAAATGTATATGCATATAAATATTCATATACATATATATCTATATATATATCTATATATCTATATATATATATATATATATATATATATATATATATATATATATATATAGTGAGAGCAGGAGACACAGGGTCAGACGTATTGCAATAGGTGTCTGGTGACCAAGGCATGGACTGAACACCAGTGTTGATACTGCAGTGTCATACCCCATTCCAAAACACTTTACCCACTAATTACCAGATAGGTGGTTGCCTGACTAACACTGAAGGTGTCAGAAGGGAACATGGGACACAGGTGGACAGTAGCCTCCCCTTTGATATTCACAGTGCCGCACTAGTCTTGTAATCTGTCTGTGTGGTATGTGTAATCACAAACGATGTGTCATGTATGGAAATATAGGTCAGTGTTCCCCTGTACTCATCACAATGCCCCATGTGGTATGTACCTCACATGACAACTACAGCAAGTGGAAAGTCCACAGACATACCTCATAAAGGGTAATACTGCCCTGAAACACATACCCTATGCAGACTGACTCACATAACCACAGCTACAGTGCGTTGTATACCGGCCACCCAGAGGTTACCTCTGCCAAACATACAGAGGCATGCCACATCCACAGTAGTCAGACAACCATCATGTCAACACCTCACAATCCCACTGGGCTACACGGCCTAGGTCACTAGTCCCCGCAACATCACTAAACAGCACATGCTGGAGGGATAGGCTCCTATTAGCAAATATGCCATACTCTGGAGTAAACCTCCCAGCATGAACAAACAAGTCTCCTTGGTAGCAGATGTCGGACATACCCCGGATGATTGTCTGGGGGATACGTAACATGCCTTGGGAATCACCTCTGTGTATCCGGTTGACAGGAGGAAGTGAAATCTAATTACATGTGTGTCACAGGCCAGGGTAGCATATGGCTAGGCTGCTGTAGGCCCCAGGGACAATAGCGTATTACCTACTTATGACACAATGCACACAGACATGTACACAGTGCAATACCAGCTATGTGAGGTGGAATGAGTGTGACAGTGAATGTGTGCAAGGTCTGTGATGGTGTGATAACTAGGAGTGAGGTTGTTTCTGTCATGGTCGTTTGTGTCCTACGTGTGAGGCCAGAGAAAGATGTGTCAGTTATTGGGATGTAGACATAGTAGGATGGTATATGTTGTGATGTAGGTCCTTGTGTATGACTGTGGTGTCCCATCATAGGCTGACGCAATACATGTCTGCTCAGTAAGTGATACTGCTGGTGAATCCATCCGACATTAGAACTGTTGTACCACCTGAATCTGTAGGCCTAAACAGCACAGTATGGTGTATGTTCACATTCCCTGGTAACACTGTCTTGTGTGTTTCCTGCAGTCTGCACAGATTACATTCCTCAGGCATAGGTATCTGTAAGTAGAGGCACACAGTACTGTAAGGTACATAGCAAATGCTCATCTGTGTTAGCATACATTTGTGTATGGTATGAATGTCTGATGTGTGTGTAATGATGCCTGTACCATGTCTGCAATCACATGTGTGCTGCAGGGTTTGCGTGTGTACCTTGCAACACGTATACTGTGTTACAGCAGTATGCCAGCTATATTAACAACTGTGCACATATGTTAGGTAGAGGTATGGCATCAACGACTAGGGTGGATTACTGGTTATACTGTAATTGTACTTCACATTCATTGCAATGGATGACATATATCTGCATGCATTAGCTTGATATGTACCCCCCTGGCAAGGCTGTGCATTGGATCCCAAACAGTGAGCCGAGTACTGGTGTATACCGGTGTGTCATATGGAGTGTGGCAGGCACTGTCAGCCAGTTGTGGGCTGAGCACTGATATGTGGTATTGAATGTGTGTATCCTGTGACAGATGAACAGATGCTATATATGGCAGTTAACTGATATCTATACTGTATAATGTTAAGTGTGCCACATGACGTGCTCACACATATTGTTTACTTGTCTTCCAGGCTTATGGCTCATCACAGGAACCCCTGCAACACAGCTGCAGAGGAACAGGAAATCCACCACAGCCTGGTACAGCACTATACCCTGCTGTTTTCAAAGGCCAGCCAGCACCAGGAGGAGCGTACTGCACTGTAGCAAGAACTTGATTCATCGGGTAAATGACATAGGCATGCATAATCGGACAAGTGAGCAGGTATGCCATCACTGCAGTGATTTAATTAGACATGTCCGGCGGCGTGCATCTGATATCCACAAACAACAGCTTGCCACAGGTGGTGGGGTGGCCATACATCCTCCCTCACCAGAGTGGAGGAACTGCTGCTAAGTGTGATGGCTCCAGCCTACAGCAACAACATCACACATGTGTCGTCATGGAAGCCGGAGCCACCCAGCATAATGACATGGAGCATGCAGGTAAGATGCCCTAGCTGTAGACTACTGTTACCTGTATTGTTAGATTATGCATGTGTGAGATGTGTACTGTGTTTAGCAGTTGTGCTGCCTATTGTGTGCAATACTGATAATTTGAATAGTATCTGTACACCTATGCCTGTTGTTCTACTGTAGTTTAGCACACTCACAGTAGCAATGCCATAGGTGTGGCCACTGACAAACTGTGTCATATTCTTGCAGGTCCCTCTGGTGTGACAGCAGGGCAGACGTTACATGGTGGTGAGTGTGTTAACACTTTAAACTTGGTATTGAACTGTGCATGTCATAGGTGAGGTGTAGGCCATGTACACATAACACACCTACGCATAATGCATGCTGTACATGTTTGCTGTGAGACGTGAAACATCTCAGTAATGTCAGTAGCTGCCTCATTCACATGCGATGCACAGAGCATCAAACACAAATGTGGCAACACTGTACTGCACATTGGATAGGCATAGCTGACACACATGTACACAACATAACACGTTTGTCATACGCAGTACACCTCAACATGCTACACATAGTGTAACAGGACACCCGCTGCCAGGTCACACTTCAGTATCCCACATGTCATCCACACACCACACATACCATACCTGAGGGGTAGGGGCCTAGCATGGGGCTGTGCAACACTCCTCAACACATAACACAGTCGTGTTAGGCAATGCTCCCTATTGGACACCTCACACACCCTTGTGCAACATGGCTGTGTAATTGTGAACTTAGCCACGGCACTGCGGTTCAGGTGCAGCATGCTAGGCGGTGGTCTAGCACACTTTAGTGGCCTTGAGTGACCACATGATGCATGATGGCTAATGGTACTACACCCCATACTGCTACAATGGCCATGTCCAGGATTGGTATCCCATCATGTATACATGCACCACCCATCCCGTGTGTGTACATAGCATGCATGTGCTACACCTTTGTCCACAATTATCTGCTACAGACACAGACACTGCAATCAGACATGGAAACCCATGTGACATACAGATAACACACGCAGCCATGGTATGTATACCTGTGTGTGATAGTGCACAGGACATTGTAGAGCTTATAATACTTGCACAAAAATGTCGTGTCCTTGTACACATTGTTTTCCAGGGTCTAGGCAATCACTGAACATGTACACACATGCACCACAGCCATGTACACTGTTATCAACTATGGCTGTCTACACTCACACTGTATGGACTTGAGCAACACTTATTCTGCATGCTGACACGTGTGCGTGACTATTTGCCTTGTGATACTGTCACCCACCTTCAACCAGTATTGAGTATGATTTGGAAGTCTGGTGTGTGCGTGCATCTGCTGTAGTGAGGAGTGTGCATGTGTTCCTGTGTGCATTTCTTCCTGTGTGCCTATGTTCATGTGTGCATGTGTGTATGTGTGCATGTGCAGACCGTAACGTGTGTTTCCTGTCTTTCTCTCACAGGTGCTGAGGTAGGGACTTGGTGAAAGCAGCAGGTGACCTGAAGCCACTGCCATGGATAGTGATGATGATGTAACATGTATTTTGGCACAGGGAGATTTGACAGGGTCTGTTGTTGGTCCACCAATTGACAGTACACAGCGTTCAACCCCATCTATGCGTACACTCATACTGCCATTACATCCCTCGCCACCAATGGCCATAGGGGAGGGACAACATACAGTTGGCATTGACCAGGAGAGTGTGGTACCCATGGTACGTGCATCCCCTCACAGCAGCCATAGCCATAGACCCACAATGGTACCACATAGGTGGAGGTCCAGGGGTTCTCGCGGGAGCACCACTGGACGTATTGCCCCTGGCAGGCATGCCCTCACAGGTCTTACGATGACCACTATGTTCCGGGCTGTAATGCAGGCTCAGGCACGTATGGAACGGTACACCAGGCAGGGACTTAGGGCGCAGAGGGCACATAACACCGCTATCAATGACAGCATCCGTGACCTTGCCAGTGCCATCCGGACATACACCAAGGTCATTGATAGATGTTGGGGGGAGATGATAGATGCCCTCTACAACATGTCTTCCTCAAGCCAGGACTGTGCGGGAGGGTTGCGACGTCGACGTGGACGCATGCCAGCAACAGCAACAGTTGGCAGTGGTCGTGGATGTTCCACAGCTCACAGCCGCTCCCGTAGTGGCAGTACCAGCCCCAGCAATGCTGAGGCTGGCCTGTCCATTGTCCGTCCCAGTAGACCACGTGCACGTGGCTCTGGCCAGTCCCAGCAGGGATATGGGTCCAGTCATCATACCTCTGCCTCTGATGACAGTACCCAGTCAGGGTTGGTACCCGATACCGTCCGTAGCACCCCTGCCAGGCACAGGTACTGTGTCCGTGGCCGGAGACGGTGATCTGTACAGCCAAGCAGGTACAGTCTGTGGCTGTCCCACAAACCACCGTATATGGCAGCCACATGGTGGAGCTGTGTGCATGCAGACACACACACACACCCCTGCCAGGCACAGGTACTGTGTCCATGGCCGGAGACGGTGATCTGTACAGCCAAGCAGGTACAGTCTGTGGCTGTCCCACAAACCACCGTATATGGCAGCCACATGGTGGAGCTGTGTGCATGCAGACACACACACATTAAACAACTAGGGCTCACACATACACACACACATTACATCAACATTGGCCCATGCTGTACTGTTGTCGTCCCCCCCCCCACACACACACACAGACATGTCGATTGGATGGGTCAATGTCAGGCTCTGGCAAACAACAAAACGCCCTGTGCATATGATGATACCTGTGCCGCCTCCTGTCATCTGCATTATCAATGGAGGGACAGGCTAACATGGTGCTGATGCACAGGGTGACACTGTAGCAGTGTAGCAATAATAGCGAGTTGTCAACAAGGAAATCTAACTACATCCTTGTAGGTATATCTGAGCAGACATTATGCATCAAAGCTCTGATTGTCAATGTAGCATTGTTTACACCACTGTTAGGTCTGAGTATGTATTATCCACCCATGTGCCACTTGGCTGATGTGTGATTTGTTGCCAGCATGTGTTAGTGAGTGGACAGTACGTGTGTGATGTGTGCAGTACAGATTAGCAAGTGTACATCTGTGAACATGGTGGGTGTGCACTGTCTGGATGTACGTGCATAGTGGACACATGGGATGTGTGGCATACCCTGTCGTACACATTAACATCCCATTGCATCTTTCAATGGCCAGTATGCATTCTACTACAGTTATGTACTAACATGGGTAGACGTGTGTATGACATGGGTTGACACTATGCTGTGGGTGATACTGTTAATATCAGTCAATGATTTTCAGTCTGGTAGTATACACAACCTCAACAGCATGACTATAAGCAATCATTGGATGATGTCCTGACAAATGACACACAGTAGTAGGGAACCCAGTATCAATTGGATCCTTCCGGTGTTACACTATAACACTAACCAGTGGTGATGACCGCCACCCATTACTGTGACCACACCCGTGTGTCATATAGCCCCCTTAGGTACATGCAGACACACTAGGGATGTGTCCATCCAAATCTGGGAATGCATGGAATGGCCTACAATGCATTCCCTGGATGGGACGCATATCCGACACAAGAGTATCATACAGACAGATACCTGTTGTGTGATACATACTGTATAGCAGTAAGCCGACTATGGCATAGTCATCCTCATGTACTATACATACTATCCCGTCAGTACCACACCGGTGGTAGCCCTCAACATGTATGTCGGGTACCATTGTGTACATACAGACCCATGTTATGTCATGTGTCCCTTGGTATCCACATATCCATAGGTATTGCGGAGTCCCAAGGAGTATCACAGACATTAGAGGCCTGAATGCATATCCACAAGGCAGTTGTACACCTATAAAGACTGTCCATTCTTGGCAGACTTTGTTGTGTATGACCATGTCTGACATATACCCCAGACATATACCCTCACTCACACTACTCTTAAGTAACTGTCATGGGTGTGTGTGCCACAGATGACCTTGGCCACAGAACACAACAGTGGATGGCCATGTCACATACATACATATGTGACCTACGATCTGAGTAGCAGCGGCACAACCTGTCATACATATGTGACCTATGATCTGAGTAGCAGCAGCACAACCTGTCAATGGAAACAAATGTATTCATGTAGTATGCAGGCTTCACACCTATGTACTGATTGAGGGGACATGTACATATATATATTTGCCACGCAGATACCTGATGTGTGCAATGCACTTACTGTTGTAATCATACTATGTCATACCATAGTAAAAGCAAAACTCACACTGTGTTGACCAACAGTGACACACACACACAGTCAGCATTTGCAGGATTCAAACCACTACCTAACTATCTTATGATACTAGAGAATGACGCATTAACACGGCATGCTATTTGCTTTACTGGCTGGTTTCCCTTCTCCTGCAGTATTTGTAGGATGGTGACATCATCAGACTTTCCAAAGAGGAATGTACCTCCTTTACTGAGTTTTCCCAGTCACCAAAAAGGAACACCTCTCAAAGGAAATTGCATACATACACACACCACCCCTTCTCCTGCAGTATTTGTAGGATGGTGACATCATCAGACTTTCCAAAGAGGAATGTATCTCCTTTACTGAGTTTTCCCAGTCTCCAAAAAGGAACACCTCTCAAAGGAAACTGCATACATACACACACACCCTCCTTCTCCTGCAGTATTTGTAGGATGGTGACATCATCAGACTTTCCAAAGAGGAATGTACCTCCTTTACTGAGTTTTCCCAGTCTCCAAAAAGGAACACCTCTCAAAGGAAACTGCACACATACCCCCCACACACACACTTTGCAGGATTCAAACCCCTACCTAACTATGTTATGATACTGGAAAGAGATGCGTCAACACAGCACGCTATTTGCTTTCCTGGTTGGTTTCCCTTCTCCTGCAGTATTTGTAGGATGGTGACATCATCAGACTTTCCAAAGAGGAATGTACCTCTTTTACTGAGTTTTCCCAGTCTCCAAAAAGGAACACCTCTCAGAGGAAACTGCACACATTGCAAGATTCAAACCCCTAACTAACTATGTTATGATACTGGAAAGAGACGCATTAACAAGGCGCGCTATTTGCTTTACTGACTGGTTTCTCTTCTCCTTCAGTATTTGTAGGATGGTGACATCATCAGACTTTCCAGAGAGGAATGTACCTCTTTTACTGAGTTTTCCCAGTCTCCAAAAAGGAACACCTCTCAAAGGAAACTGCACACATACACACAGCCCCCCACACACACACACTTTGCAGGATTCAAACCCCTAACTAACTGTTATGATAATGGAAAGAGACACATTAACATGGCACGCTATTTGCTTTACTGGCTGATTTCCCTTCTCCTGCTGTATTTGTAGGATGGTGTCATCATCAGACTTTCCAAAGAGGAATGTACCTCTTTTACTGAGTTTTCCCAATCTCCAAAAAGGAACACCTCTCAAAGGAAACTGCACACATACACACACACTTTGCAGGATTCAAACCCCTCCCTAACTATGTTATGATACTGGAAAAAGATGCATTAACATGGCACGCTATTTGCTTTACTGGCTGGTTTCCCTTCTCCTGCAGTATTTGTAGGATGGTGACATCATCAGACTTTCCAAAGAGGAATGTACCTCTTTTAGTGTGTTTTCACAGTCTCCATAAAGGACACTCATTTCAAAGACAATTGCACACACACACACTCACTGTTTGCAGGATTCAACCCCCTACCTAACTATGTTATGATACTAGAGAGTGGTGCTTTAAGATGGCGTGCTATTTGCTTCACTGGCGGGTTTTCCTTCCCCTGCTGTATTTGTAGGATGGTGACATCATCAGACTGGACATGGTGATGTGTGTACACTTTGTTTTATGCCATTCCAGGAATGGTCCATGTGGGTCAGCAGATGTCAACAGCTTGAACATGACCTCAGTATCCTTACCTTGTGTGATCTATCTGTGGACACATTGACATTCCGTCATATGTCAACACATATTTATGCACAGCTTCTTGGTTTTGTGGATACTACATGTGTCTGGGATATTGATAAAGGGTTATTCAAAGTCTATGTGACACATGTGTAGATGTGTTCATTGATGTATGTCCTGGGTGGCTGCCTTGCAAACAGTCTAGCATGTTTGGGAACCATGATCCGCACATGAACATACCACAGTTGGTAGGGTTGTGTGTGTGTCAACTTCCAGTAGCTCTGTTTATGACTGCAACCATGATGGACTCCATGACCTTGCAGATCAGACCTCATAGGCGTACTGGACTTGACTTCCCATGGTGTGTTGTGCAGCAACACTTGTGGGGAGTGCCATATGTAGCTGTGACACATTCAACGGTTCCACATCCTGTGTAGGGGGTGTGGCTCAGCTAACTGTTCAGGTGCATGATCTGTTTGTTTTGTAGTTTGTGCATGACACATATTGGGAATCAATGTATTCCACCTGCTGCCATGCTTTTGGCAGTGGGGGTAGCTGCTCATCCATTCTACAAGTGATATCTCCTGGTATGATGATGTGGACTATTGTCAGTGGGGGATGGGTATGTACATATGGGCCTGTCTGTCATGATGTCGGCATTGACACTCAGGTACAGTTGGCCCTGACTCACGACATATATGTGTGTACATTGATATTTATGCAAAAACCAACCGAGCCAGCATACAGTGACCTGAAAATACTTTATTGGTATAGAACCATAAAAAACAACAAAAGACACAGACCAGTTTCGGCCAGATCAAATCATAGCCTTCATCAGTGTGAAAAACAAAACATCAATTGTTGCAGCTTAAATAAGCCCATCTACAATCCCATTGGTTGTGTCAAAAATATTCATTCAGACCAGGTGGAAATAATCCACCCAGTTTTACAATCCATTTTTTCTCTTTGGTATTTAAAATAGAGTGCCACCCTGTCTTGTTGGATCGGTTACCTTGTATAATGTCAATAATTATAAAAGTGAACTTGGCAGATTTGTGAATCAACTGATGTTTGTAGAGTGCGTTATTAGCCCTTTTGTTTTTAATATTGCTAATGTGATCAGAAATTCTAATTCTAAATGGTCTAGAGGTTTGACCAACGTAGAATGAACCACACTGACATGTGGCCAGATAGACCACCCAGTCACTGCTACAGTTGGCAAAAAAATTGAGATCATAAACCAACGAACAATTTCTGCTGGAAAACTGTTTGGATTTGTTCATCTTATCACAGTTGGTACAGTGACCACATGGGAAACAGCCTATCAATGGGTCACCTGTCAATGTTGTCTGCAAAAGTTGTGAATGTCCATCCATAGTACCATGTTTATAATGGTTAAAAAAAGAACCAAGGTTTTTCCCTTTCCGAAATGAAAACAAACATCTATCAGGTATTATGTTTGCTACTTCTTGGTCACATTGCAAAATGTTCCAGTGCCTATGTACACTCTGTATTAGTTGATCAGAATTTCTGGCATAAGTTGTAGTGAACCTACGGGGTACAGAATTTGTTTTGGCATGTTCCTTGTAGTCCAATAAATTTTGCCTATCTAAGGAATTGACCAGATTACTGGCACTTGTAACATAACCCATGCCATAACCCCTGGATCTAAATCTGTCGGTAAGATCCTTCTGCTGTGTTTGAAATGAAGAATCATGAGAACAAATACGTTTTATCCGAATAAATTGTGATTTAGGAATATTGCGTACAACATATGGTGGATGGAAACTCGAGGCATGAAGAATGGTATTGTACTCAGGATGTTTCCTAAATACTTCTGTACCTAATGTATGGTCGGGTAATCTAGTGATGGAAACATCTAAAAAAGTTATAATGTTCCTATCATAATGAACAGTAAATTGTAGACCCCAGATGTTATTGTTGAGATAAGATATAAATTCATGTAAGCCATGTAAATCACCTTTCCATACCATCCAACAATTGTCCAAGTAACGTCTCCAACTGTCAATATATTCCAGAAAAGAATTGTTTTGGCAATCATAAATGATTTGTTGTTCCACAAAGGCCATAAATAAGTCCGCATAAATGGGTGCAAACGAAGCTCCCATAGCGGTGCCCTTCACTTGCCAATAGCAATTATTCTGATAAAAGAAGACGTTACTTGTGAGGACAAATTTGGCTAATTCAACCAGAAAACAATTGAAGGTATGTTGGTATAAACCCGCCTTATCCAACTAATAGGACAGAGCTTCCAAACCAGCTTGATGTGGAATGTTGGTATATAAAGAACTAACATCAAGGGTACACATCAACCAATCTTGCTCCAACTGACTATCTGAGATTATTTGTAGAAAGTTGGTAGTGTCATGTAGTCTAGACCGTATCAAACCAAGTAAAGGCTTGAGGTGTTTGGTGAGAAATAATGACAAAGGTTCCGTAATATACCCTTTACCTGAAACAATAGGTCTGCCTGGGGGATTGATGGGGTCCTTATGAACTTTGGGTAGAAAATAAATATATTGCGTTGCTGGATCATGAACCATAAGTTGTTGTACAGTATCATTAGTAATGATAGATTCATCCCTAGCCCAAAGTAAAAACTCCTCAATTTGTTTTTGGAACCTGAAAGTTGGATTGATAGCCATAGGAGAATAATATCTCTGATCCGACAATTGCCCAATGGCTTCTTTGTCATAGTTACACCAGTTTAAGATAACCACAGCCCCACCTTTATCAGCAGAAATAATTTTGTTATTCTGTAGTTCAAGAATGGCTTCCCTTTCAACCAAGGAAATGTTGTTGGATTTGAACCGTACATCAGATCTAGAAAAATGAAGATCTTTGAGAATCCTATTTTGAAACTGATGTACCAATGGATGCATAGGTGGATTAAATGAAGACTTATGATATATAAATCTATCACTACTATAGGTATCAGTATCACCAAAAAAACAATTTAAGATTTAGATTTCTACAAAATGATACCACATCCTGAGCCAATATGTCCTCAGAAATCATGAAGCCAGGTACAAAAGAAAGTCCTTTATTCAAAACCAACAATTGAATGGGTGATAAAACAACATCCGACAGATTTAGAACATTGTTGTTAACATTAGCATTTATTTCTGCATGACCATTTTCAACAGACCTTATATATTGGTTATGCTTCCTGTGTTTCCTACCCCCCCCCGATGGTATCTGGGCCTAAAGGGATAGGACCCGGTATCCTTTTGGGGGACGGTGATCCTGATACTGACTGTAGTTCATTATCAGTGCATGATGAAATATCCTCAGTTGAAGAGCCAGATGCTAGGCTCGATATTTTGAGGATGGAACGAGGTCTTTTTCTTTTGGGAGTCCTAGTGGAATTGGGTGTAAATCTGACCTGTTTGGTGTAACTTGCAAAGGGGTTGGCATTCTTGTAGTCACCCTGATCCCTCTGAAATTTTTTGAGTTTCCTGGTGCGTAGTTGATTCTCTAAAATATTGAGGTCTGTCGCTACCTTATTGAGTTGTTTGTTGAAAAAGGTTTCACCCTCAAAGGGTTTCACATCACCAACCAGCTTGTTGACTGTGTCTATTTCCAAATCAATGATTCTATCATAAAACTTGGATAAAGCATCCACAAAAGACATAGTTGCTTGTTGTTGTATTGAAGACCACTGTTCAGTAAGTTCCTGGTCAGCAGCCCCCACATGGGGTTGAATACGTATTCTCAAACCTCTGGGGGTAATCCCCTTAGCCATATAGGCCTTAAACAGCTTAGAATGCCAAATATTTGATCTAAGTGATCTAAGATGTGTATGTAATTGTTCAAATGCTAGTGCACAAATCGATTCTGAATCAGATTGATCCATGGTAGTGGAATTTTCTTGTGAAAGGGGACCCAAGCCAAAAGCTCTAAGGTCTTCCCTGTCTGCAGATAATCCTGTCACCAAACTAGAAAGATCCATGGTCCACAATATCCGCTGACAATAATAGTACAAAACTACGTCAGCTGTTTGATAAAAGTAGTGAAGGGACAATAACAGCCCAATAGAAAAAGAAAAGAAAATCTGTAAAAATTATAAACTGAATTAAGGCTGTGCCCCTAATATACATAAAATGATTTGTGCATTAGCAAGTGTAAATAAATACTAATATGGCCAAGGCCAACATGGCAAATCGTAATGCTGAGACAGGAAAATGACTGAACAATAGGTCAGTACAACAGCTGTTGTTATTCAAAATCGACTAAGGAAGGAGACATACAGCCAGCAAACCAGATTAGTAATGTGAAATGTGAAAACCAATCACCTCTGGTCAGTATAAACCACACTAACTGATCTATAAGTCCTACATCAAAAAAGATTCAAACATACAGAGGGTTAGATAGGGAAAACCCAAAAAAAATATATATATTGAATATCCAAATGACCCTAAAGAAGCCAGACCCAATCTGACCCTGTGTAAAACATACTTATGGACCCCTAAGGTGTAATTGAACTGTGAGAAAGTTGGCCCACCAATTCCTAAAAACAATTTAAATCAAAAAAGTCCCTAACTGGCTTGATTGGTATTGATGACAATAATTACTAAAAAGTATATCCTAGCAAAAATTGAATACAGATCAAAAATAAAATGTAAAATATCAAACAAATAGCCACAGTTCAAATGTTCATAAACACATAGAGCATGTCAACTATAAGCAGATTTACATAAAATAATCATGAATTAGTTCCACAATATAATGAAATATGTTAAAAGACGAATCCCAAAAGATGATGTAAACACTTCGTCCTTGAAATGCGAACGTGGATGGATGAAACCGTATCAGTAATCACTGACACATGTAGAAAACATAAGTTGATATTTATGACATAGCTGAAGGAGGTGCCATGATTCAGTCTGGACTCCTCCTCAGCTCCTCTTTACAACACACTAACGAACATGAGCACTAATCCCTGTTATACTCTTTTACATGCTTAACACCCTACTGATTCTTTGTGATCAGGCTACAGAGTATGTCATGATAATATCCTGGCATGTCCATGGGTCGGTTTTGTGTACTCTTCAGTCCAGCTGGTGGATATTGTGATATTGACACAATGTCACATCTGCCTCATGTACACAGACAACCCTCTCCTCCTCCCGACAAACTCTGATATATGTGGAGATGCACCTATATAGACATACAGGGAGCTGAGGTCTCTCATCCCATGACTGGCACAGTGTATCAGGTGCTGAAGGTAACCACACACACCACATATCAGTCTCACATATCCTCTAGCAACAGCACTCAAACCACATTAGCACACATTGACATACTCGGATGCTGTAAATGTACTCTACCTAAGCAGCTGAGACCTCCAAAGCAGACACACACACACACCTGCTACCCCACTGCAATACCCACATATCACTAAGTTCACAATGTCAGTGTGCCACACAGTCACTGCCCTTTGGGCTAAACAACACACCTAATACACTTGTAATAGGCGACACTTATGTTCAGACACACTGACGTACCACTCACCAGCCCTGGCAAGGGTCACTTTGGGCTGTCTGTTGGATGCCAGGATCTGCTAAATAACACAGGCAGTCAGGTCACTCCAAAGCAAGTACAAGACTGGCACCATCATTGTCCATGCTGGTGTGTCACCTCAGAGGTTACTCCCTGGACCACATGACATGATACATGGAGGTACACTCTGATCATGTAGCTCAGGCCAGTATGACCCTGACCTTGTGTAGCATCTTACACCCACCAATTATAATGTCACAGTATACAGACACACATATCACATTTAACAGTTGGCTAACAAATTTGTTTCATTCATAGAGGATACAGTATCTGTCAGCGTATGCTGACATGCTCAACATGCCACGTAGCTTCACTATGGACAGCTTGCACCTGTCACCCTTGGACTTTGGTATGCTGGCTAAGGCTCTTGCTACCACCAGAGTTCCTTTTTTACGCAGAGCTCAGAAGACAAACCCATCTCCATAGACATTACAGGTTAAATGAAACTAAGGGTAATGCTGCTCAACAACAGTTGTGTTAACCTCATATTGTGGCCACTCAGGACTCTCCTCAGTATGGAGGAGAGCAATATCTGTGCACTGACAGACACCTGGTTCAGGCTCACTTATGCACACCAGCACTACCAGGTTATGTTTCATACCATGCTGTCTGACAACAAGACTTGGAACAGACAACACAACTAGGGGGAGTATCCATATACATCACAGATATACACACCTCCAGGTTAGTAGCACTGCACAAAGCATCACAGACCATACATAGATAACTACCATTGTGCAATAGTGCCTTTCAGTTTGTTGCCTGCTACAGAACACACTCCCAAACTCAGGAACCACACTCGGCTTTTGTGGGAACTATGGAGAATATGCAGGTCTCCACAGACACCATTATATTGTGTGACTTCATATACACACATATTGACTGGGGATACTACTCAAGCCCCGACAACCTCACCCAACAGTCACTACAATTTGTGGACTCATATGCTTTGGCACAACCAGTCAGCACAGCCACAAGAGAGAATACATATTGGACCTGCTCATCACCAACATGGGGACTCTATGTTCCACACCAGTGATATACCCCTCATTAGTAAGGTCAGAACATACATGTATCTCACAGGACATACATATACCCTCCACACACCCATCCTGGGTAATCTTGGTGAACTTCTCATGAGCCAACATCTCACTTCACCGAAACAAGGTGGTATCCTTCAGAGATCCTGAGACAGTGGCATATACGGCTCACACTGCTGCATCCTTTACATACACATTCTATGGACACCTAGTGGACTGCATGGATTGTGCTATCCCAAATAACAACATGACCCACTACTACAATGGCAGGGGACCTGTCTGGTAGACCCCAGCCATTAATAAGCTGTGCAACATCAAAAGGACGCTACTACATGATAGAGCACAATCCCAGACTGGGAAGGCATCTGTGATCTGTACTAGCAGACAGCTACAATCACTCATGGACTTTTCTAAGGGCCGCTTCTACCAGACAGTTGCACCTGACACGTAGGACCATCACACGGCCTTCTTCAGTTATGTCAGGAACCTGGGTGGACACTCACTGATATGCTGTGAGTTACTGCATACTGACTAAACCTACCCTGAATCCACTGGCATTGCCTACATCCTGGCAAACAGGTTCAGTGCAGATGTCTCCCACCCATCCCCCCTAAGGAGCAACTATCCATCCCAACAGAGTATAACCTCCCTGACATCACACAGTAACAGGTGAGTGCTGCCCTCCCCACAGCGTACATCACAGTATCAATGTGACCAGATGGTGTCCCAGCCTGCATCATACACGAGCATCATGACAAACGCAACCCTCACATTACATCACTGTTCAGTATCGGAGTTACCACAGGCTATGTACCCAAGGAATGGCGTACTGTGACAGTGGTCCTGCTCCACAGAGTTGGTGCCACAACGGACCACAGACAATATTGCCCTATAAGCCTATGTAGCCTGTTTTGCAAAGCTATGGAGCATATTGTCATAGGACTCCTACACATAGACATCGGGAACCTACAGACACTGTGTCCTACTCATTTCAGCATTGTTGTGGGCAGATCTTGTCTCTTGAAACTGTAGGTATTCTTTAAATGGCTAACAGGTCCATCGACATAGGGACGGCTATCCACACAGCCTACCTGAACCTTGCAAAACCATTCAACACAATAACCCACTGGGCCATTATGCATAGGCTCACCAGCGTCAATTTGGACACATATCTCACACAATGGATTGATACCTAGATCAGGGATAGCACCCACATGGTCAGGATTGCAGGTGCCATGTCTGACTATACACCAGTTACACATGGCATCCCACACAGCTTGGTCCTGGGATCTCTCTTGTTCAGTATATATTTGTCTTACGTACAGGCTATCACAGGGGGAATATGGCTGAACATGTTTGCACTTGATTGCAAACTGGGTGCCATTATCAACTCTCCAGCTGCCACATGCATACTCAATCAGGGTCTCACAGAGATGGATGACTGGTGCCTGAGCCATGGCCTACAGCTAAATGCCATTAGTTGCATAGTCATCCCCTTTGGGAGTAACAACATGCCCACACATTACCACATGGGTAGTACTCCATTACATACGGTAGGAGTTGTTAGGGGTTTGGGGACATCACTTGTTTGTACTGTCACCTTTAACATTCACATTGCAAAAGTAGTTGGACACAGCTGCTATGTGTGCCACCTTATCCCATATGGTTTCACATCTAGATCGAGTGAGGTCATTGTGCCCCTATACTCATCACATCTATGCTTGCTTACAATGCCACATTTGGGGTGTACCTTACCTGACACCTGCAGCAACTGTACTGGCCACGGACGGTCCTCACCAAGCAGATCTAGGGACTCACACAGATGCCCTGCATAGTTCAGATGCAGTAACTCCAGCTCTACTCAGTCACTTACCACCTACTCAGATATGACGTGTGTCTGTTGTTTACAGCTATACCCAAACCAGTATTACTGGACATGCTCCACCTCAGGGTATCCAACTCCCTTGGAGCTACACTCTGCAGGGACGTATACCTCAGCACAGGTGTTAATATGACATTGTGGAGGGACAGATTTTTATCCCAGAGGCTCCACTCACTACAGAATGTAATCCCAGTTTCACATAGACAGAGCCACCCACTGACCACCTACTGGAGACATCTTGACGACTGTATGGGTGATTGTATATTTACCCCTGGGATATCCTCTGTGTCCCTGCTAGACAGAGGCACACTAGCATAAACGTACATGGGCTATCTTGTGTGACCTGCTATTCACACACACAGTGTAGTAATGTGACAGGGTTGGGAATGCCAAACACACTCTGGCTAGGCTTGTACATGCCCTAGGGCAGATAGCCTAGTATCGACCTCTGAACCAATGCTTATGTTCATGATGCACAATGTTTATTGCTGATACTGTTTGCAGGTCTTTATCATCTTTGCTTTACCAGTTTCCATGAAGAACTTCAGTATCTGCAGAACATATTTGATTATGACAGGGTTCCACTATATTATAGATGTGTCTGTTGTCATATAACTGTGTGCACAGGGTGGATTGCTGTATAGTGACAGGTTCCTGGGTTAACACATGCAACTGCCAGATATGCATGGCCCACTGCTGTACTCAGACATAGCCTAAGTGTGCGAGCATGGCCAGTTCTGACATTACATGTTTTGTTGCCTGACATTTGTCTCATTTATTCAAGTGTGTGAGCATGCCCAGTGTGAACCTTCAGTATGTTGCTATCTGAGGTCCACTACATTTGCTGATGTGTGCGAACATGACCAATATTAACATTTATACTGTGTGTGTTGGAAGTCAGGTTCTGTTCTCACTGCAGGACTCACCTTTGTGTCATAACTCAACAAGGATTATGCTGTGCCTGCAGTGTTTCCATGGAATAATTTGCATAGTCTTATCAACATTCCGTCATACAGGTGGACCACTGCAATGCTGTCATGGTTTAGTGGTTCAGTACTTTGGCTATAGTGCACAGTATCCTGGGTTCGAGGCCCATCACTGCTTTATGTTTTCATACTGAGCAGACCAGACTGCTTAAGGGCCTGTTAAGCAAATATGAGCATGTTGGCTTTTGTTCAGCTATGCCCTACTTAGACCAGGCTTGTCCAACATTGCTCAATATTCACCAACATTGCTGGACATTTCCCAATATTACTGCACATTGACCACAGTTGTGCTAGTTGGTGTGTGCGATTTTGTTTGCATATACTACATGGTGGTAATTGCTGTTTAGCACTGCTTTATATTGCTTAACACATGCCATTCATGCCTTAGTTGGTGCTGCAGGGCTGCCTATGTCGGATGCACATACTGCACTCCCTGCACATGTTTGGAAGCAGGTAGTGTCAACTTAGGCATCCCTTTTACTTTATGTGCGAGTCGGAGAGGGGTATAATTTCCAGAGTTCCTACTGAGCCAGTGTATGTGCCATGTGTTGCCTCTTTGCCAAGGCCAAAGCATGCTGGGCATGCCTCCTTCTGCCTACTGGGACAGACTCAGGTTGTTCCTCCTCTGAGTCACGCTCTGCATGTGATGGCCTTGGCAATGGTGGAGGGCTGTTTGGCCCAGGCCTGTGCTGTTCCTGCTGCAGCTGTTTTTGCAGGATCATATTATGTAGCATAGCACATACCATGACAGTTTGGGTACATGTAGTTGGTGAGTACTGCAAGGCTCCACTAGATGTGTCCAGGCACTGGAACCATGACTTGAGCAGCCCAAACACACGCTCTATTACAATACGTGTTTGTGCGTGTGCCTCATTATGGCGATCCTGTTCAGCTGTGTGTGCATTTCTGATGGGTGTCATCAGCCACGGCTCCAGTGCATAACCAGCATCCCCCACTAGGTGACCATGTGGGATGTCCCCATTGGCAAATGTCTGGTACAGCTGCGTCAGATGCCAGATATGGGAATCATGGTAGCTTCCAGGGCAGCCTGCACACACATTCAGTATTATGCCCTGGGCATCACACATGGCCTGGCAGTTGATGGAGGGGAAGCACTTGCGGTTGAAGTAGACCCTACCCCGCTCGCCGGCTGGTGCTTTGATGCGTATGTGCGTGCAGGCTATTGCACCCACTACCTCAGGGTATTCCACTATTTGCTGGAAGTGACGCATATTGCTAGCCAATACCTCATGGGAATTAGGGAAATATACATGATCACCGACATGTGCTGACATGGCATCCAGGAACTAGTGTAGTACCCTGGATGCTGATGCCTGTGATATCCCCATCATATCACCAGTTGGTCTCTGGAAGGTACCTGTTGCTAATATTCGTAGGCCAACACATACCTTGGTTTCCACGGGGATGGGTTCCCCTCTGTTGGTTCTGTGTGTGAGGCATGGCCTGCACAGCTCAACAATTTGCTGGAGGAGGTCTCTGTCCACTCTATAGCGCTCCACTATCTCCAGCTCATGTAGCCCCTGGTAGGTTACCCTGGGCCTGTACACTCTTCTTCGTCTCCTCACTGTGGGTTGTCCAGCAGCATTTATTTTTGTTATTATTGTCACCACCCTCACCATGTTGCATATGTCGCCTTATAACCGCAATGGCAGCCCCTAACATTTCTTTGTCTCAGTAAAGCTTTTTCAGTTTTCACTTCTATTAGCTTACTGCAGTGTCTGTTGTGGGAAACAAAATGGACTGTTGTTGGCAGAGTTTTAAGTGCTAGGCTGGGCTGGGCTAGTGTACTGCCTGTGTAATTGCCTGATTCTGATTGTTTTCACCTGCTAGCTCTGTTAGTACTCCCTAGTAGCTTCCTACTATTTGTTGTGCTTCCTTTTTCCTTTCTGTTTCCTCAGGGGGGAGCGCTGCGCACAGCAGCTAACACGCATGTACACATGCTTACACGGACAAAAACTTGCTTATTTGGGTTAAACCGTGCACACACCAGTGCAAACACGCTTACAACTCTTTAAACAGCCTTATACATGCTAACTCCAGCTTAAACGTGCACACTCACGCTTGCACACGCACACTGTGTCTTACTCGGGTTTACAGGTGCGCACACACGTGCATGCACGCTCAGCAAGAAACTTTGGTGTTATCCACGGTATACACCTTCTATTTCTTGGCTTTCCCTAGCCTACCTGTTGACACACCTCTTTCCATGATGTCTAACTGACAGAAGATACATGCCACTCTGCTCCAATGAGCTTCACTTCTTTCAAACATACCCCTCTCATGATGTCACCTATCTTCTACTCTGTTACTCCCCGTATCCTACTCCTACACTCCACTGACTGTGCTCATTTGCTATGTAAACTAGCGATTCACTATCCTAACACTCATTTACATAGGATTGCCTACTAATGCTTGGTTACATGTCTTAGACTGAGCTTCCCCGCTTAGCAACCTCTACTCGGTGGCCATGTTGTCTTCAGCCTGCCATTCCCTTGCATTGTACATTAACAATTTCAATAAAATCCACATTTGTGGGTTATAATGTTTAGTATTCTGTGTTTTACAGTGCAGCCCGTTTGCGTGGTGCTGCGCTACGCTTAAACATCGGAAAGCGGCATAAAAAAATTTATTTTATTTTAATTTTGCATCAGGGAACATTTCCAATGGCCGTATATTTGGCCATTGGCATGCTTCCTGCACTGGATGCAACCTTTATTTGGAGCTGTCATGGCTCCGTTTTGCTATTTGCAGAATGGTACTCAGTTGTCAACTGAGTACATTTCTGCAAATAACACTGCTCTTACTCGGACAGGTTCGGGTTTCCTGAATCACAAATCTACCTCATTTGCATGCCTTTCGCTTGCAATTGAGGTGATTTGCATGTCCCAGCCCTGTCTGTGTAAGAGCCATTTTAGGAGCTCTCTTACACGCCCCTACAGGCTGTTCCTGGATCGCTTGTCGGACATGATGGCTGCATGGAGTCTTACTCTACTCTTAGACTCCGTGCAAGCCATCGTGAATCCGGCCCTTAGTGTAATCTTTGAGTGAATAGACCGCACAAAAAATGTAGTAGGGATGTTCTTGAATACAGATTGTGTACACTTAGTGTACACATTCATGAATCTGACCCCTAGACTGCTGCTTTGTTAAAACAGGCATACACTGCATTACTCTTAGTTTCTGCATGCTTTCTAAAGTGCTGTAATTAAACATTTATTTGAATTTATTTATAGTGACTAAACACTCGGATTTTCTTGATAGAAAGCTAGATATTCCTAACCTTATGTGGAGCCTGTAATAGTAGCAGGGAAGTAATTTTTGCTTGAATGGTAACCCTGTAACCAAACCACATGCTGTATTTTACTGCCTGCATGTCAGTCTCTTAATTTCCCACAGTCTGTCCCCCTTTGTTGGGTCCATGGCATAGATGTATTGCCCTGGCAGCACTCCAGACAGTCCAGGTTCATTTACTTCCCAAACACTGGAAGAGGTAGCTAGAGAGTGAAGGCAGTGAGGCAGCCATATGCTCATCCATCCTGGGGGTGGGAGCTGGTGGAATTGTGCCCTAACAGCTCTGCCTAGGAGAATGCCCTAGATTTCAACACCTGCATTAATGCCTCAGGGGAGCTTGATCTCACCAGAGTTATCATGTGCTCTAGCTGGAATTGCAACTGGGCAGAAGTATTTGGTCCCACTGAATGAGGCATAGCAGGTATTGCACTGCACTGTCTGTCAAATGTGGGACTTGAGTGGGGGGGGGGGGAATGATATGCACAAGAAAGAAAAAAAATCTCCTGCTTGATGATGGCTGCAGTCTCCATCTATTGTCACCTCTCCCAGAGTCCTAGGATAGTGACGATTGGGTGGAATGCCTGAGGCATAAGAGTAATGCAACAAAAATAATAATTTTTAAAAAAGCATTTTTTCCATTTAAACTAGGTACTGTAACCCCTTTTGACCTATTACACCTTTGTGTTTCAGTACAGTTATGGGTATCTGTGGCCTCAGTTATACTTCATAGCCATCATTTAAGAACACAGATGTGTTTTCAGGTACAACCATATAAAATGAGTACACCTGAATAAACAATAAAGTCGAGGCACATTAATATGAACAATAAGATAAATCGGTGTTTCAGTGTAACTGCCAAAACTTTGTTTTAGGAATATTTTACTAATTTAACATATTTAGAATATATATACATGAATAAATTCAATATCACATATTGTCATACAATGTTAGGAATACATTGAATCATCAAGGTAACTTTATACAATTAACACATGGAGTCTTGGTATTTCAATAGCAACATTTCAAGGCTATCTTAACCATTAAAAGTCTTAGTATGATTTATAGATCTTATTCTGATCACTTCTTTTTCAGTTTCACATAGTACTGCTGTTAAATTTAAAAAAATGCTTGAATGTAGGAACTAAGTTAGATTTCCAATTTTTTGTAGTAAATTTTCTAGCTACTGCCAGAAGGCTCCAGAACATTTTTTGTTGTTCATCTTTTAAAACCTTTTTAAAAAATGTTTGGATTTACCCTTGCAGTGTTCATTTTGCATTTTTGGATTTATAGTATGCTGTTGTGGAACTTGGTTTTGGTTTACAGATAAAGAAAGTGGAACATTCATTAGTATTATTGATCTAGTTAAAGAACAATTATCAGACCATAACCCCTTAAAAACATACTTAGCTCCTCCCAAAATACATTTAATTTTTCACAATCCATAAATGTGTGTCCAGTCAGCATTTACACCTTTACTACTTCACCAACAAACTGAAGAATTAATTTTACTAAATTTAGAGATTTTATAGGGAGTAACAAATATTCTCTCTATATATTTCCTCATAAAAACTTTCCAGTATAAACCTGAAGAAGTCTGACTGACTGATTTAAGTAACAAAGTTTTATTCTTACCATCTAGTGAGTCATTCAGTCCACTACTATCTAAAAAGTTCCAGAATTTTGCATCAAAATTATTACTATTTATAATTAACTCATATAACTTGGACAAGCTTCCTTTGTAGGTTAGTTTACCTTTGATGATTAATTTATTTATTTATAGTTTGTTTGCCAGGATAGTCCAATGGGCCACAAGGAGCCCATTTTCAATGGAGTCCTGGAGAGAAAAGCTCTAGAAAATTACAAATTACAGATTTAACATGAGTAAGTTATTAGAGAAATGTAATATGCATAAATGAAGCAAAATTAAACAAATAGAAAAATGCATATTAGTAGAGTGCACATATTAGTACAATGCAATAAGAGTAATATTTACAAACAGTCAAAGTTTTTAACAGTTTAACATATTAGCACAATGCAATAACAGAAATAGTCTAAATTTTTTAACAGCTATGCTAATTCATGCTGTTAATTTCTAGGTTACTGAATTGTACCGTTCTTGGAGTTATGCTAATTCCTAGAGTTTATTAGGGGTACAAAACAATGGGAGGCTATTGTGAATTTTACGAAAAGCCGAAAGAAGAAGAAGAAGCGAGTAGCTATAGTGTAGGGAGATTATGTGTGGTGGGAGCAAGACCATTCCCATAGTGTAATTAGGTGTGTGTGTGAAGAAAGGTTTTGAATGACAACAGACAGACTGCTGGTGGTGTGGATGAGAGGTGGGAGGGAATTCCAATGGCATGCTAGATTGAAGGAGATTAAATGTTTGCCTGGTGGACGGGCAGGTTTATGCAGTTCAATTAGATTTTGGGAATTAGATCTTAAAAGTCTATTTGGTTGGTGCATTTTAAAGTTGTTGGCAAGACAGGGACAGAGAGAGGGGGTGAAAATAAGTTTGTGTGCTTGGACAAGTTGAATATAGATGAGGTAATTGGACAGCTCAAGCCAATTCTGTTGGTGAAGGGCAGTGCAGTGATGGGAAGCGGATCGATGGCTGGTTGCAAATTTTGTTATTTTATTATAGCAAGAGGAGAGTTTAGTCTTGAGGGAGGATTGCAGGTTAGTAAGGATAGAGGTACTGTATAGGAGAAATGGGATAAGGGAAGTGTTGATGAAGGTGAGCCTAGTAGAGGGAGAGATGTAACAATTGTGACAGTAAAGCATGCCTATTTTTTGTGTGTTTTTTTTATATTTACTTGTTGATTATCAAACTTTAGCTGGTCATCGATCAAGACACCTAGTAGTTTAGCATTAGAGACTATTTCGAGAGAAGTATTATTTTGACTGGTGACTGAGAATGAGGTTTTATCTAGGGTGGTGGTTTTGGAAGCAGTAAATATCATGAGTTTAGTTTTAGTAGCATTGAGTGCTAGATGGTTGTCCATCATCCATTGCTCAGTAGAGGAGAAGGCATCTTGGGTTAATTTAACTTGGGTGGGTATAGAAGATGCTGAGCAGATTATTGTAAATTGTCGGCATAATGGACAAGGCTGGCATTTGGGATGGCTTGCTAGAAATCGTTTATGAATATATTGAATAGAAGGGGGCCTAAAAATTGAACCCTGGGGGACACCTGTGGGAGTATTGAGAAAACAGGAGGTGGCTTTTTTCCATCTAACTGCTAGTTCCCTGTTTGAGAGGTAACTGGTAAACCAGTTAATAGAGGAGTGGGATAGATTTAGTTTGGAGAGTTTAGTGAAAAGAAGGTTATGATAAATAGCACTGAATGTCTTAGAGAGGTCAAGGAGGAGAATGGTCACAATGTGGCCAGTGTCATGGGGCTTATTAACTGTTTCTAGGAAGGAGAGGAGAGCTGTGGTAGTGCTGTGGCTGTGTCTGAAACCATGTTGAGTAGGGGTTAGAATCTGGTTGTTTATGAGGTAAGGTAAAAGTTGTAGATGGATGTATTTTTCAAGAGGTTTAGAAATGGGGGTTAAGATAGCGATAGGTCGAAAGTTTGTGATATTATTGTTACCACCTTTATGGAGTGGAATGATAAAGGCCTTTTTCCAGAGCTGGGAAACTTGACATTCAGCAATAGATCGATTTATAAGAATGCAGATGGGAAGAGCTATGCCTTCTGTGGCAACTTTTAAGAAATATCAGATTATATCATCAGGGGCATTGGAGCTTGGTTTCAGTGTTAGTAGAAGTTTTTTATGGTGGCTGTAGGGATGAGGCTGAAGGAGAAAGGAGGAGGTTGGGAGTAGGGGATGCAAGGGAAGGGAGGGAGGGATAGGTGGAAATAAGGGTGGGGAAGCCGAATGGGAGGTGAAGGATGATGCAAGTTTACTTATGGAATCAATAAAGAAAGTGTTAAATTGGGTGGCTAAGTCCAAATCAGGGCAGGGGTTTTCTTTTTTGCCAGGGTTGAGAAGGGAGGAGATTCCATGCCAGAATTTTTTGGGTTTGGTGTTATGGTTGATTTGTAGTGTAGAGAAGTAGGCTTTGCTGTCTGAGATAATACATTTTTTACTTTGTTGCAAAGTGTTTTAAATTAATTAAGGGTAGTGATAGTTTTATTTTTGGAGTAGTGTTTCCAGGCTTTATACCGGAATCACATGGCTAGTAAGGTAGTTTTGGTTAGCCAAGGTACAGCATTGCTTCTTATGGGTTTTGTTTTCAGAGGGGCAAATGAGTCAAGCAAGTTGAGGAAAGTTGAGTTAAAAGAGGTAACAGCACTGTCTAAGGGAATGGTTTTAGTGGGTTCCAGTTCATTTTTTTAGTGCATTTGAGAATGTGCTAGGATTAAAGTTTTTGAGACAGTGAGTGAAGGTGTAGGTATGAGTTAGTTGTATGGAGGAGGGAAGAAGAGCAAAAGTGGGGAAGTGGTTGCTTAATGGGTTGGGCAGAGTGCCACTATCAGAGATGTAATGTGTATGAGAAACTAGAATCCAGTGCAGGGTGCTTCCAGTAAAGACGTTCTTGGAAGGCATAGTTGTTGAGTTAATAAGCTGAGTGAAGTTGTACAAGTTTATATTAAGTGAGTTTCTAGGAGATTGAATTGTTGACCAGTTAATATTAACATCACCCAGGATTATGGTTTCATTAGTGATGTTGTTAGAGAACCAGGAGAGAATATATTCAAGGGCTGAGGTATTGTCTTCAGGAGGAATATAAAGGGAGACTATGCATAGAAGTTTATGTTTGTTTATATGAAGTAGGGCTGGACTTAGTTCTGCCTTGCCAAATTTGGGAATAGGTTTGGTATATGGGGCAACTTTGGGATGATAAGCAGAGGAGAGTGACTCCTCCTCCTTTTTTATGTGTTCTATCTTTCCTAATTATGGAGTAGTTGGGTGGTGTTAGTTCAGAGCCTTTTATATGAAGTTTGAACTAGGTTTCTGAGATGGCCAGAATATTGGGTTGATTATGGAGAAGCCAGGCATGGAGGTTAGGAATTTTGCTGCATATGCTCTAAGCATTTAGAGCTGAGAAATGGAAGGGTTTACGAGTTGTAGGAGGAGGATGGGAAATGGAGGTTGAGATATGTGGGGGAGAAGGGCCAGGGTTTGGGTGAATGTCACCGGAGAGAAGGATAGAAATGTGATGGCAGAAGAGGTATTTGAGTTGCTTGGTGTGTGATCTATGGGGTGTAAGATTTATGGGGATGTGGCTAATATAGATGTGAGTAGAGTTTTTGGGGTTATGTAAGAGTTTGTAGGTGAAGAGCATAGTATTATTGAAGGGGTAGAGACTGGGTGATATGCAGGTTGAGGAATATGTGTGCATCATGGAGATTAGGTTAGTTGTATGAAATGGGGGTGGGTAATTTGCACTGAGAGGTTGGATGAGATAGAAGTTATGTATGAGAAGTTTGGGGTGTTTACTGGCCATGTTTCTCTTTGGTAGTTGCTACTGTGTGTGAGTGCAAATGTATTGTAGATAGGTAGTAATTTGTAATGGAAGTGTTTAGTTATAATTACTTAAGCAGATTTGGTGGTTTGAACTCTGGTGGATATGGCTTGGTCAAGTTTAAATTACAAGTACTGGGGCGGGTGGGATATGGGGGCAGGTAAAGGAGCGGGGTGTCCCTAGCATAGTGAGGAGGAATGGAGCAGGATGAGCTAAGATCCTGAGCCAAGATCCAAGCAAAGATAAGTTTGTGTTTAAGAAACAATCAGAATTGACCAAGGACTGCTCTGAAGCTGTAAACCATTTCTTAACCATTTCTCAGGTGGAAGAACAGGGTAACCTTGTATCAGTAGGCTGCTGTGGTCTCAATTTAAATTAACAAACACACAGTATTTGATCAGTTATGGATACTATTTGCTAACAGAAGGGAATAAAAGAGAAATGGAAGATGAGTGTGAGTGTGGGGGGAGGTGCTGCTTACAAGCCAAAGCAGAGCGCTCTCCAGGGGATAATGAATATTAGCTCAAACAGGTTGACACATACACAAAGTTAACTTTAACTGTTTGTGTTTGCAGACAGTTCAGACCCGGACTACACTTTTGTTATAACAATGTATCCACCGGTCGGATAAAGGTGGTACAGCAGCTGAATATTTAGAGTGGTGCTAGGTCTAGAAAAGAAGAGTACAGAAAGGAGTAAGCACTTTTGAGATGGTAAAGATGCATTATAAAGATTATAAAACAAACTGAGAAAATAGCTACTGCATACAAGAAATATGTCTTGAATCAACTACTAGTATATGCAGATGCTGAGCCAATTGGAAAAACACATCAGTGAGAAGGGACCTCAGTTGACAGATATGCAGTCACAGATAAAAATATAGCGAGCAGCACTTTGTCCTGAAAGCATTCATATATTCATATTATGGGAGGAATAGAGTTATGTTCCTTTTCACTCATATTGTCTACAAATTCATTTAATTTTTTACTAATGGGATAACATTAGTTAAGAGATTCATCCGATTTATAATCTTTCATTAAATATTCTGGTGACTTAGCTTTTCCATTTTCAAAGCAATCAGAGCAAAATACTAATCCATTCCTGTTTAGTAAATTAATTTTAACATATTTCTGAATTTCCATAAGTCTAGAGGTGTATGCAGTGGGAAAGCACAAACATTTCCATTTTGCTATTAATGGAGATTTAGAAAACATATTTCTTAACTGTTTTTGATTTCATGTGTGCAGTTTAAAGATTGAAATGAATTTCCTTCTAAGGGAAATTTATAACTGCAATAACTTGACAACAAAAGTGTAAATATTCAGTAACTTGACAACAAAAGTGTAAATATTCAGTACCTAGAGTGAACTTATTAATGTAAATGTTGATACCTATGAGTATAATGGGATCTTGTGCTGTATTACGAGGCCACAATTCTATGAACAGTATCACAGAGGAAAATATACTTCTGTATATGCTGAGTGGTTCTCATCTTCAAAAAATCAGACTTGCACTCTGAAAATTAGCTTCACTTCTGGCACTCTTAAATGCTTCTTGAAAGTATGTTAGAATGTTCAAGGAAAAAAGAAAGTACATAGACACCGTGTTCTATGTACTGAAGGAGCACATGACGTGCAGCTTCTGATTAGCTATGCCTACTCGTAAAGCTACAAACTACTATGTACTACAGGTTTTACCTATTTTAGCTGATGGAATCAAATTAGAAAATGTAATGTTGGGTAAGAATGGAAGCATTATGCAGAGTAATAAATTAAAAATGTGGTTGAAAACTACGTAAAAAGAGAGGTTTGTGATGTGGATAAGTAACATAAGTAGTGAAGGATTAACAGCCTCATGGATCTGGAACTGGAACTTATGGTCAGGCCTACCTCAATAGACTTTACAGTAATATTGATGATGTGAAACTGTTTCAGTTGTAGTCCCTATCCTGTCCTGTTAGTACTATCCACCTTAGATATAGTTCTCTCTTTTCACATGTCCATCAGTCCCTTTTGTTTTTGTTGGTTTCCTGTCTTTCTCTCTGTAGCTACTGCTCTCACCCTCTCTTTACATACACACTTTCTTCTCTCTCTCTTTGTATCGATCTTCTCCACTAATTTTACAGATACTCAAAAAATATCTATTACTCTGCCAGTAGAGTTGAATCAGCTTGTATTCTGTTTCAAATATTTACTCTTGTAAGACCCAGCTACTACATCAGACTGAACTTTCAGACATGTGCCTCAAAAGCTGCTAAATAAATCTATATGTATATAGTTGTGGTCTACTGCAGAATGTGATATCATACCAAAAGAAAAGTCATTATTTTCATAAGAGAAATGTGACAGGTTGAGTGAATGTTGAAGTGACTTTTTCAGTAAGATTTATAGAAAACTGGTTTAACCTGAGGTAGAATACATTTGTCCTCCCCGCTAAAATCTGTGTAAGTAAAACTCTGCTTGTTGCATCCAATAAAAGTGGCAGTGTGTAAATGTGAATTGTACAAAATGTGCATTTTTTATGCAAAGCTATTAAAAGTGAAACTGGCTTATCAGATATTATCTGGGTGTGAAAGATACAGGCTAGTACCAAGGCAGCAAATTTCATTTACCATATGCTCTTAAGGCCACTTGCCACTTCCATACTTGATGGTCAGCAGTTTGGATCAGGATACTATAGGTATTAATTATCACTTATTAAATGGTTGGCAGCTGTTCATCATATCGACATTTAACAAAAAAGGGTGTTTAACTGTCAGATGAGAAATTGTAATGCAGATTTGCAAATTTACAACTTTTCAGTAGCGTCCTGTACTACAGCCCAATTTATAGGTGCTGATAATCATATTAAACAAAGCATCACTTTCAACCTTCTCACTTAAAAATTAGAGACACAGACACCAAGTCAAGGGTGCATAAATACTGATCTTAATTCACTTAAAATGTTAATAAATAAATGAAAATAAATAAAAATAAGAATGGAAGACATGTATACATGTTTTGAAAAAAGCACACTTGTTTGTAAACATAGTTGAGATTAATAACCGAATCATACATTTTATGAGCACAAAATAGTTTAAATTGAAACCCATCTGAAGACAGTTAGGCATTATGTTGCATCTGAAATGGAGCTGATTTTTAATTTGTCCAAGAATTCAAACAGTAGAACTGTTAAAAAGAAAGCTTGTTGCTGCTCCTCTTTCAATCTCTGCTCTAGCATATGAAAGAGTTGCTTTTTATTAGCTACTCTGTGACAGACATTACAAGAATCATCCAGTCAATCCCCTGGATTTACTATTCTTCTGTGCAGGGCCAGTCTAGCCCTGCACGGAAGCGGCCACTTAGGAGGAGGACGGCAACATGCCATACATATTAATGAAGGTGCGCCGCCCGACCTCCTAGGCTTACATGGAGTGTGTACGAGTTCAGACGGCGTGTCTAAGAGCAGAGCTCTCAGAATGAACACGCCCCTGCAATGTAGAACAGCACAAGGTGCAAATAAATGAGACCACTCATAGGTGTCTGCATATCCCCAGCAATAGTCCTCCATGTGTAGAACAGCAACAGGACATAAAAATAAAAAGAAGAAAGAAGGAGGGGGGTGGGGGGCGTAGTCACATTGTTTAAAACTCCGAGTACAGCTAACCGTAGGTGCGCGGGTGTGCCCATTGCTTAGCTACTGTCAAACAGCTTAAAAGGATGAAGAGGATAACAAGGAAGATATATGCAAATGAAGCAACACAGCAATAGTGTAGTGGTCAGAGCATCCGCCTAACGAGCAGGCATTCCCGGTACGAGTCCCAATGCAACACACACCATTTTTCATGTGAAATTGTACATGAACATTTTCTTATTTTTTTGCTGTATAACCTACTAAATAACACTTAAATGTGTACTGGAGTACTGCATTAAATGCACATATGAAGTGCCAGTGCCATAATGAATAAGGCGCTAGTAAGCAGGTTTAAGCACCAATAAGCAGTAGTAAGCATATATAAGCACTAGTAAGTATGTTTAAGTGCGTGTGCACAGGGGTAAGCATTGCCTATACAGATAAAGCACAGTAGAAGCTGAGTGTAAGAAACAGTAACCGGAGGTTAGCATTGCTTGGTTGTGCCCAATCCCGCGCAGACCCACTTACAACTGCTTTAAAGTGCCTTAACCACTCTGTACCCAACGGCCTGTGTTCTGCCCAGCAACAAAATAAACAGCTTCTGCAAGGCTCAAACTCAGGACCCTGTACACCACAGTCACAGTAGTTAACCACTAAGCCATCACGGCAATTTATATAAATGAGATATCAGCAAACTAATCCTCATTAGAGGAAAATCAAACCAAACATGTAAGCTGAATCTATGTACAGTGTGATGTTGTATAACCTGCCACAGAACATAAATATGTGAACTGGAGTACTGCAGTAAGCATAGATTTGAGGCGTTATTGTAATAAAATGTAGAAGTCCTCAGGACCCCATACAGTGTATGTACACATGAATCATGGATACCAGACACATATATAACCTGTGATGAATACTAAACCACTGCCAAAAGGCAAATATAGTGCTAATTAACTATTAAGCAATGCTAACCGCAGCACAGCTCAACTTAGTAAGTGCAATCAATGTGTAGGCCAGCCAAGTCAATCTGCCTGATGGTATACCTCTTTAAGCACTGCCAAACTTAGGTAAGCAGGTGTGCCCATAGCTTAGCTTATTCAAAACCAACCAATTACAGAAAAGTGTGGGAAACTGGCCGTATTTAAACCCCACAGGCAGGAATACTACCCATAACTGGTTGTAGTTTCCTACTGCAGGCAGAATGGCTGGAGTGGGTGAAGGCACTCATTTTAGAGCGCAGCACTGGGGCATCCAAGAGTCAAAAATCATGGTATGACTCCTGGTAAAACACCATGAGGAGAGACTACTGCAGGGCCAGTAGCAGGGCTCGCAGTATAAAAAGGAGGCCTGGGACAGTCTCGCCCGTGACCTCACCAGTACCGCAGGTATCCCCTGGACTGGTGAGCAGGTCAGGCACTACCATGCTTAACTGAAGCGGCAGATGGGGGGATGTACTGGAACAGTGGATCCAGGAATCTCGGCAGATGCCTTATGCCCCAGTACTGAGTAAGTACTCGTTCTACTAAGTAGTTAATAATTGCCTAGCTTGTGTATTCTATGGATAGGTATGGCTAAATATCACTGTATTTCTCTGACAGCTGCAGATGAGCGGGCTGAGAAACAGCAAGCACATGATGCTAGGTTGCAAAGGCTGTGTTGCAAGGCAGGTTAGTAATTATTCTGCATGTACTGTCATAACAAATAAATATAAGAGCCTTAGAAAGGGTTGTACCAGTAGAAATGAAGGTGTACTATTCTGTGAATAAAGGTATATCCCCTGGAGTGCTTCTGTTTACTCTTCTTGCATATGTTGTTGAACTGTTGCATACTATAAATAGTACTGTTGTATTAAGCAGTGTTACCCACACTGTAGTATGCTGATAAAATGTGTATGAAGTTCTGTATAACAATGTTGGAAGTGCCAAGAAGTCAGTCATATTGTACAAGTGAGGGAGACTTAGACAGAAAACAGTAGAAAGCTTCACATCAATTCCCTGATAGCACAGTGTACTGTGATGTTAACTATCATTTTTTTGTCACACACAGCAGGGGTTTGAATGCCGGGAGTTCTAGTAAGTTGTATGCATAATTATAGCCCACAACTGTACATATTTTGTTACAATGTTCAGATAGAAAGCTCTGCAACTGTACAGAATTTGCTAGAATGTTCAGAAAGAAAGCTGTATGCATATTCATACCCCACAACTGTTCCAATCTGTCCAGCATGTCTAGATAAATGGCTCACATCACCAGCTTGGTAACCTGTTCCCCTGAAAAATCAGTGTGATGATCCAAGAAATGTAGGCAGCTGTTAATGACATATAACTGATAGTCAAACATGTACATAGTCAGAGAATGTAAATGGAAACAAACCTGTCATTCTAGCACCTCACCCAAAGTGTATGAGAGCATTTCTCAACATATGTTGCATTAACACCTGCAACTTTTCACGCTGGTATGTAAGACACAGGTCACGTATATAATAATCTCTAAACATACCAGTGTGCAATATAAGGCCATTGGGTAGTGTAATAACACATGTAAGGGACAGATCACTGGATTGACTAATAATGTTGTGAAAACTAGAAGGATACATTAGTTGTTAATTGAACTCTCTCTCTCTCTCACCCCTACCATATGTGCAAAAATAACCTAATGACACACATCAGTCGGTATGTGTACACTCCAAACTTTTGTTGGGACATATGTGCTAATGGTTTATACATATTCCCATTTGTTTCTATACATGTGTCATGTTAAAATACACCCATATTGGTGGCTTGTTGCCATCAATGAAACCTACATGCTGTTGTAATGGCCACTGTTGTTCCATATATGTATGTGTTCTGCTTGCTCTGCAACTGTTTTAAATCTTGTGTTTTGGGTTAATGGGAATACGTATGTATGCTGTTGTAACTAATCCTGAATGCTGTTGACTATTACTAACTCATATCTGTCATAAACCTGCTACAACATAGCCCGTATGGGAAGACCGGTCACAGCGGACCCACCTGTCCCACATCAGCTGGCCATAGCACCGGACACCAGCGTGTCTTGGGCCCAGCCTGGGACCTCCTCCTTCGTTGGCCCTGCGCCACCTTTGGGTGGAACCGCCCTAGGGGATGGGGCTTGCCCCCCCCGGGAGCGTGCGCAGAGAAGAACCTGTCACTCATCATTATGTCCAGGCCATGGTGCGTAGGGAGGTCGATATGGAGTTTCAAGATTGGCTACACCAGTTTGAGGGCTGAGTGGTGCAATTAGAGGGTAAGCCTGCCTCTTCTACACAGCCCCCAGCACAGCCACATTTGGGGCTGTGAAGGTGCAGTAGTGACTGCCTATGGGTGGGGGGACCTCAGTCCCACTGTTTCCATTTGGGGGCTCATGGTCTTGTGACGTCCAAACACCCCCACATGTCACATACCGCCCCTGTATGCATCCTATTTGTCTTGTCTGTTAACCTACCCAACCTACCTCCCCAAATATACCTGCTACCCTTCCCCAACATCCCACTCTCACCTGAAAAAAAAAGGACAATCTGTTCCCACAAAAAAATCTCGCCCCATACATAGCTGTCCATTTCACACACATGTCCACTGGACACATGTAATCTGGTCTAATTGGCATCACAATGAATTTATGTTGTCCTCACCCCTCTCCTAGGGGTTTGAGGATCTAAATCTACCTCAAAATTCAGTGTATATGCACAGTTGTTGCTGTACAAGAAATGGGCAGCTATGGACCTTCACTACACCCTTCCTGCACATGCCTAGCTATTTTCCCTACTGTCTTTCCCTCTTTGTGCCCCTTTTTCACCACTTTCCTATCACCCCTTTTTCCATTCTTTTAAAGAAATTAGTGCAGGGTAAGCATGAGTATGCACTTTTAAGCAGCAGTAAGCTGGTTTCAGTGTGTTTGCATGGGTGTAAGCAATGCCTACATGGATTAAGTAATCTAGAAGTTAACTGAGTCTAAGAAACTGTAACCGGCAGTTAGCATTGCTTAGCTCTGCGCAAAACTGCTTACAACTGCTTAAAAGTGCCTTAATTACTCAATTACTCTGTATCCACTGGCCCTTGTTCTGACCAGCAACAATATAAATGGCTTCTGCAAGGCTCGGACCCAGGACTCTGCACACCATGCACAAAGTGATTTAATACTAAAGCATGGCAGATATACATAACTATGATGTTTTCACAAACATATCATCCAGCAGAATCAGGCAACAGTACAGGAAATGTAGTAATACCATGCCACACAACCTGTTAATGCAAGAAGTCCGGACAAAGTGTGCAAAATGTTGGTACAAATAGGGATATATGTCAAATACTACTCTAATACACTTAAAATGTCGATAGTTACACAGTTCTATGTGTCAAAACACATATGTAGAAGGAGATGAAGTCTTAAACACAAACGTGTCGGCACTAGTTACTAACTTCAGTGCTGTAATCATCCATGTCAATTGTCAAGAGAATGAGGAACAGGCAAAAATATGAGCCGAGCATGCATGGACATATGGACAGGTATATATCTGTAAATGCAGAGAGATAGCTATATGTATCTATATATATATATATATATATATACACACACACACACACACAAATATTCATATAACATCAATTGTATATAGATATATAAATATGTTCATATATATATCTATATATATATATATATATATATATGTACATATATATATATATATATTCAGATGGAAATGTGTATAGCAGTTCCACATGGGAACAGAATCCTGAACCACTCCCTACAACATAACAGACCATATGCACTGTGAATGGGGGTGGGGGCTCAAATGAGGGATACCTGGTAATTAGTGCTATACTACCCCCCTGCACAGTCCTAATGGTTATGCTGTGCAATCCAATATCCAGCACATACAGTTCTTGATGTCAGGACCCCCCACAACACAGCTACAATGCATTAACAGTAATCCAATTCACCTGAAAATGTCAAGGCAATATCTGTAGCATATTGTGCAGAATAATCATCCTACCATAGGGAATGTACAGTGGGGAAGGAGTGCACATTACAATTGTTCAGATAGTCACACACATCTATACATTGACAAATATGTGCATATATATATATATATATATATATATATATATATATATATATATATATATATATATATATATATAGATAGATAGATATAGACATATGATATATGATATATACATATATATATATATATATATATATATATATATATATATATATATATATATATATATATATATATATGTATATATATATATATACACACACATATATATATATATATATATATATATCTATATATCTATATATATATATATATATATAGGTGCATACACATATACACAGACAAAAGGTATTAGTAGCCATACATATGTAGAAGTAGTTTGGAAGTACTGGGTGCAAAGTATATCCCTCAGCCACAAACCCTGTAACTGGCACCTGTGAAATGTGTAGTGTGGCAACCATTCCCACAAATGAGAATACTTACATTAAACATATACCCACTCACAATTCAAAGGACATGACATGACGCACAGGTATGCATACACAGAAAACCTTTATTTGTGTACTATACACTAATGTATGCCAGTACTTGCACCACATAAAGTATGAAATATGTAATCAGTGCTGAATGCAAGGCCCACACAAAACAGTAGATGCAAGCAATGTGGCTGCATAACATACTATGCTGTCCAGGCTAAGTCCTTCAGGTAGTACAACTGTAGACACAGGATTTGCCTTCCAGATAAGTAGCAATCAGCAATTACAAATGCAGTTCAGCAGCCTCCAATTACACCCTGTAGTCAAGCCCTAGGGGGGAAATGTAGCATTTGTGTTAATGTCACAGTATCTCCTGCATAACATTACTTAACCTAACATCTCACTGTCACACTGACTGACTGAACTTTGTGTAACACTGTAAGCTGTAGCCCACCACTGTTGTCATGGAGGAATGTATGAAAGTGTACACCCTTACACCTCAATGTGTCTTAACACTTATATCCCTGAAAAGGTGTCACAGCCTAGGTTAATGGCATTGAACACCCCCCCCCCATAAGTGGCTGCACAAGGGCAAGGAACACTGTGTACCACACACTGACCTCTGGAATGTACAAGGGCTGTCCAGCTGTTGCCCCCATATATATGGACCTTGCCCAACAGTTGATGTGGGAGTCCATGACATGACTGGGATGATAGCAGTAATCCTAGCAGTAAATAATGATAGGCCATTACCTACCAACCCCTTACTGTATCACAGCAGGAGAAAGACTGGCATATATGTGGAGGACAGAGGCAGGAACACAGGGCCATATTTGCATTATTGCTGTTACACACCCAGGAAATTGTTGATGTTACAGGATTTGTTGCAACATACCCTTATGCAGTAATATGACATTGAAATACAAATGGATGTATCCATGTACTGATAGCACTCCACAGATAGAATGCCACTGATATATCTGGGACAAGGCCTGTGCTGTGCACAGACAAAATCTAACAGCCAATCCTCTGGCTATCATATGGATAGGCATACATTTGGGAGCTATGCAGACAGACTACATTCCATGCTAAAGTACCGTGTACACAGAAACCCTGTAAAACCAGCAAGATACAATGCACACAACAACACTATTCATGCTATCAGTAGGTCTGGAACCTTACCCAAATGTGTAGCTGGCTTGTGTTTGCAGGTTCTGCTGTAAGAGGTATTGCTACTTGCTGTCTGTAACACTGATGTCCACACAAAGGAAGGATGTCCCCCATACTGGAAAGGTGAAGGGACATCTCCCACAAAAGTCAGCAATTTATAGTACTGGGTTGCCATGTGTAGTAACACAGCAGGCTGCATGCAATTACCAACTGGTGGACACTGACTGGTGCAGAACCCATTACCTGACCATGTGTAATATCTACAAAAGCATGCTGCAATCTATTCAAATCAGCTCAATCACTCTACTGGAGAGACAGAGAGAGAGACAAATAAAATAAAATAAAAAAAAACTAACCATAACAAATTAAAAACAAATGACAATGCCCTGGGATTTGTTACAGTGGAAAAAAAACATAAAAGGTATGTGAAACATATATGTATTTACTTGCATGTAGTATTTGGTATGGAATAATAGGATTTATAATGTGAAATGATTTATATGTGCCATCAGTAGTTCCTGTAATGATGTTCTGCTCAACAACTGCTCTGGACAATAATGTCTGTCCTTGTGGGCAGTGGGACTTGCAGATCAACAGTGAATGATAAAGATGTGACCCATGATATCTGTGTTCTGTGCATTACTGTGGCCAATGGCTGGTGGTGGTATTAATACTGTCATGATAGACACATGGGTGTGAGAGCACAACACCTGCAAGACAGCCATGTTAATGTGTCGCATAGCATGCCCAACAGCCATAGCTGTATAATATACTTATCTAAAATCTATCACCATATATACCCCCCTAATGTTAGTCTGTGTTCACATGTGACACCTGTCTGTGTTGCAGCAAGGGAGAACAGTTCAGCTGTGAAGTAAAGAGAGTTATAAGAGTGTGGGCCAGATGTTTGTATGCTCCCCACATACAGATAAATATATGTGTGATATATATTCACAGTAGTGTATGTCTACAGAACCGCAGACAGTTATACATATATATACATATATATATATATATATATATATATATATAGGTATATAAACAACACAAAATGATATCTACACATATACGTACATATGTATATATATATATATATATATATATATATATATATATATATATATATATATATATATATGGGTGTACTTCGCTTGATGGAAAACTCACTTCACTGAAAATGAAATTACTAGGACCACTTCACTGATAGGTCACTTCACTGAAAACTTACTTGACTGAAACTCATTTCGTTGAAAGTTATATATGGCCTTTTCCCCACTGTAGTGCGATTCTGGAGTTAGTATAGATAGTAAGGGAGGGTGTGGGGAGCACAGCCCCCCCATATTGGGGGGGTGGGGGGCAAAGCTCCCCACATATGTTGGTTATATATTCTCTTCTGGAAACAGCTATTCATTGCACTTGTAAGTATCACTGTGTATATTTTAAAATGTTTATAATATGTGGGGGACTACGCCCCCACACCCCTCCTTACTTTATATACTAACTCCACAATCACATAACAGTGGGGAAAAGGCCATTTATAACTTTCAACAAAATGAGTTTCAGTCAAGTGAGTTTTCAGTGAAGTGAGCTTTCAGTGAAGTGGTCTCACTGATTTGACTTTCAGTGAAGTAAGTTTTCCATCAAGCGAAGTACACCCATCTATATATATATATATATATATATATATATATATATATATATATATATATATATATATATATATATATATATGTGTGTGTGTATATATGTGTATATATATATATATATATATATATATATATATATATATATATATATATACACAAATACACACATACACACATATACACAATACTGATATATATATATATATATATATATATATATATATATATATATATACATATATATCTCAATACATGTACCGTGCCATGACATGTGTGAGAGAACATCACACATCAATACACAACACATCTACATACCAGTACATTGCTGCAAAATGGACTGTGGAGTGTGGTGTGTAAACCATATTGGGAACACATTGCTGTTGTTTGAGAAGGCGGGATATCTATTTTGGTGAAGGGTAGTAGGCACATATTGGTATGTAGGTTTGATTGGGTGATAAACAAGACAGCATACAGGGCTATTATATGACACGTGGTGGGTAAACACTGTGGATTAGTAGATGTTCTTCGTGTTTCATTGTTGCAGTCATTACATTTGGGATATCCTGCAGGCAGGTTGCCCTCAGTCGGACTGAATTCCAAAGTCTTGGGTCCTGCTTCGGTTGCTGTCGCCTCTTGCCTGACGTCAGGTCGTCAGGGGTATAAAAGATGCAGCCAATGCCATTTTATTTAGTCTTACTTGCCGTGCGGCGCCCGAAGCAGAAGCAGTTTGCAAGTGCCGGTTCGGCCGACTCCTGAGATTTTCATGTTCGAATTTCAGATCCAAAGTCTTCATTAAAAGCTAAGTACCTTTTTTCTTGCTCCAGACCGATGTCAGAAAAAGTTAATAATTGTATATCTTGTAGGAAGCAAATACCTCATAAGGACTTTCATTCTTAGTGTATTCATTGCCTAGGCCCTGACCACGATGTTGCTAGTTGTCGGTTTTGTGCTAGATTTAACCAATGCACTATTAAGCGTTGGTACGATTTTGCATTAAGCTATTTTGGGCGAAGATTTAATTATACAATGTCATCGGATAGCCATCCGACTACCGGAGTTCACAAAAAATGCAAAGAAAAAGAAAAGGACAGGCAATCGAGGTCCAAAACCGACGACGAAGCTTCTACTAAGCAAGTCGCCGGTTCACCGGTTCTTAGTGAGGCACTTTCACAGCCTCTGACACCCGCTACTTTAGAGTCGTAAGCCGCTACAGACTCCCACGTGGAGTCGGCCAGGCTGCTGGAAACTCAAGGTATTGGAGCCTCGGAGACTATTCCCTCAGATGGGTCCGGAGCTGCTGAGCAGGCATTGGCTTCTGAAGGTGTATTCAGACCTAAACAATTATATATTAAACCTACTTCAAAGACTAAGACACCTTTAAAGGCAAAGAAACAAATTCACCAGTCACAGCGATAGGCCTCCATGCCCAAAAAAACAGTTGCTCAAAATGGCCGAAGACTTAATTACCTTGGTCAGGGGTTCCCATCCCCCTCCTGATAAGAGGCCTAGGCAAGAGACAGACTATGAATCTTCAGATCAGGTTTCCATTTCTTCTGATTCCTCTTCTGATCAGGAATGTTCTCTTCCCCCCTATGAGGATTGTGATGCTGAAGAATCAATTCCTTCAGCTTCTCCTCCTGAGGACTTCTCTTTTTGGGAAACCTTGCATACCATGAGGGAGCACTTTCACTTGGAGAGCCAAGACTTTTCAGAATCTAAGAAAAGGCTCAGAGACTTTCCTTTTACTACCTCAACACAGGCCTCTAGCTATCCCACCTGTGTTAGACATTGTAGATGATGTGTTCTTGGAGTCTAGTCTGACCCCTGACTCTTTACCTCCAGCTCCTGTTAAGCCGGACAGATACTACAGGGTCCCTGACTCTCATAAATTTCTTTTCAAAAACCCTTCTGCAGACCCAGAAACTATTTCTCAGGGTCCAAAGGGGGTCAAGGCTATTATTGCAAAGAATCCTACCTCCTCTGACAGGGATTCCAGGGCTCTGGATTGATGGGGAAAAAAGGTTTACACATCTACTACTTTGGCTATAAGGGCTTTAAATTGCCAGTTTCATATGCTCAAATATCAGCACTATATCATGACACCACTTAAACAGAAAATGATGGCAAATTCTGAATGTGCAGAAAACAAAGAAATGCAGGATTTATTGCAAGCAGCTGAACAAGTTGGAAAGCATACTTTGCAATGTGGGTTTGATTCTCTGGAGGCCTCCTGCAGGGCCGCTGTTACGGGTTCTGTCATTAGGAGGCATGCTTGGTAAAAGGAACAAAATCTGCCTGACTATGTTAAAGCAAAATTATTAGATGCTCCTTTATAACATGATACCTTGTTTGGTGTTAAGGCAGAAGAGGTGTTAAAGAAAATGGAGGACAAAGCTAAATCTGTGCAAACGGTCAAGGATTTCTTACAGGTACAGCCACGTAGATTTACCAGACACTGGCCTACAAAGAATTGGTCCTTTCCAGTCTCAGACAGACCTCAAAGGGGCAGATCAAGATGCCCTAGAGGCAGATCACAGCCGCAAGGATCCTACAGGTCTAAGCAGTGGAGTACTTCTACCTCCAAAGGTGGAGAGGAAAAATCACAATCATACAGGAAATAGTCCCAGTGACTTCCCCCTGCCTGCGCCAAACACTTATCTTCTGGCAGCACCCTTAGGGGGAAACTAGCACTTTTTTCTCAAAATTGGCACATTATAACCCAGGACAAATGGGTTCTAGACATAGTGTCTCAAAGCTACAAGTTTTATTTCCATACTCTGCCAAGGGGAAATGGTTGGCCAGACCTGCCAAAAAATCACTGGGCAGAGGCTCAAAAACAAGTCGCAGCTCTCATGGACATGAGGGCTATTCAACAAGTACCACAGCAAGAGCAGGGACAAGGATTTTACTCAAGACTGTTCTTGGTTGCCAGAAAGGACAAAGCATGGAGACCAATTCTGGACCTGTCTATTCTAAACACTTTCCTGAATATACCAAAATTCAAGATGTTGACCTTACAGCAGCTTCAGCCCATGCTGGGCAGCAAGGCTTGGCTCGTGACTTTAGACCTAAAAGAGGCATACCTGCATTTCCCAATCAGACAATCATGCAGAAGATGCCTCAGGTTCAAGGCTGGCTCAAAGCATTACCAATTCTCTGTACTGCCCTTTGGCTTATCTACTGTGCCCAGGGTCTTCACAAAGTGCCTGGCACCAGTAATTGCTTACTGCAGACAAAGAGGAATACAAATATATCCTTACTTGGATGACTGCCTCATACAAGCAGAGAACAAGGACATTCTACTACAGCATCTGACTTTTGTGATAAAACTCTTAACAGGCCTAGGGTACACAGTCAACAAAAAGAAATCAAAACTAGTACCCTCTCAAGAGATAATATTCCTGGGTGCAAGCTTAAATACAACTGCCCAGATGACTTATCTCACTCCAGACAAACAAAGGCAACTGACTACCTATATCAAGGAAATGGCAACAAAGGCCCAGTTATCTGCAAGACAATTTCTGCAGGCCTTGGGCTTCATGGCATCCTGCATCTTACTAATTCCATATGCAAGACTGCATATGAGGAAAATTCAATGGTACCTAAAAAGTGTCTGGACATAACATTGCCACAGCCTGGAAACAATGATTACTCTAATTCCCTGCCTGCAACAGGAATTTCAGTGGTGGGCCAAGGCTTGTCACCAAAACAAGGGACGGCCATTCTCACTACCCCCAGCCAGGCAGAGCCTAACTATGGATGCATCAGATTATGCCTGGGGGGCACACATGGCAGGAAGAGGCATTCAGGGCACCTGGTCCACAAACCAAAAGCATCTGCATATCAATCAAAAAGAGATGCTAGCTGTTCAAAATGCCCTGACAGTCTTCAAGGACCTACTTCATCCGGGACAACTACTGATAAAGACAGACAACACCAAGATCATGTGGTACATAAACAAGTAGGGGTGCACTCATTCTTACCCCCTGTGCAGACTAGCCACGGCTTTATGGGACACAGCATTGACTTACCAAGTTCATCTGCAAGCACAATTCCTGCCAGGAAAGGAAAATACTCTGGCAGATGAACTAAGCAGAAACCTCATGGATCCCGAGTAGCACCTGGATCCACAAGTCTTCAACATGATAACAATGAAATGGGGATGCCCGGACATAGATCTATTTGCCTCTCCTAAAAACAATCAACTAAAAAGATTCTGCACAAGGACTTATCACAGACAAGCTTGGAAAGTGGACACCTTATCTTTCAACTGTACAAACCTATCAGTATATGCCTTTCCTCCACTTCCTCTCCTCCCCAAAGTACTCCTAAAGGTCAGGCAGGAGAAACCAAAAATGATTCTGATTGCCCCAGACTGGCCACGCCAGTACTGGTATCCGATCTTATGGAACTTGTCCCAATGCCTAGCCTGGACCTTACCTCAAATACCTCATCTACTGTACCAGCAAAACAATCAAATTTTGCACAGACAACTCAGGACCCTAAACCTGGCAGCATGGCGGATAATGTAGCCTTACAAACTACACCTTTCAGTAAAGCTGTGATGGATGTCATTTTAGAAGCCAGAAGGCCTAGTACTGGAAAATCCTATGCTGGGAAATGGAAGAGATTTTGCGCTTGGAACCAAGCTCAAGGAACTGATACAGCTGTCCCAAATATTCCTCAGATTTTGCAAAATTTAACTGAGATGCTGGACAAAGGCCTATCTTATTCATCAATTAAAATCCATGCCTCTGCCATTTTGGCTCATTACAATACAGAGCCACCACTCTTTTCTCATCCTTTATTAAGGCAGTACCTCAGAGGAGCCAAAAACTTAAGGTCTCCAAGGAGAACGCCAATACCTGCATGGGACCTCAAATATGTCTTGGAAAAACTCACCTTACCACCTTTTGAGCCAGCTGCTACTGCGGACATAAAGTTCTTATCTTGGAAAACAGCTCTGCTCCTAGCAATAACTTCTGCAAGATGAGTTTCAGTGCTACAGACTCTCATGACTGTGGAACCCTTTATCATTTTCTATCCAGACAGGGTCTCTCTTAGAACCAACCCTACATTTATGCCTAAGGTGGTATCCAGTGTAGCCCTTAACCAAACTATTCATTTGCTCGCCTTTTATCCAAATCCACAGAATAAGGGGAGAAAATTCTGCATTCTTTGGACGTACACAGACAACTTAGATTCTACTTGGACAAAACTAAAGTTTTCAGAAAGACAGAGCAATTACTAGTGGCATATGCCACAGCATCATAAGGAAAGGCTATCTCCAAGCAGACTATTTCAAAGTGGATAGGTCACTGCATTTGCTTCTGCTACTCTCAGCATGGCAAACCAGTGCCTAAGGGCATTAGGCCACATTCAACCAGAGCTGCAGCCACTTCTGCAGCCTTTCTCAGGGGAGTACCAACCAAGGACATTTTGGAGGCTGCTACTTGGAGTTCAGTGCATACCTTTACAAAACATTACAATCAGCCTCTTTACTCTAAATCCAGGGCAGGCTTTGCCATTGTAGTTCTACAGGGCCTCATAGCCGCTCCTAATGCTGTTTAGCTCCAGCCCCCCCAACCATAGCTTTGGGACTCAACCCACATGTAATGACTGCAACAGTGAAACACGAAGAACATAGTACAGTTGTGTACACTTACCATAAATGTAGATGTTCGAGTGTATTCACTGTTGCAGTCCAGGTTACTCACACGCCATCCCCCTTATTTTTACTGGAACTTATCTTTACTTCTCTAATCTATGCAACCTAGGTGGTGTATTTGCTTATAGATCAAGGTAAAGCTTATTTTAGTGCATGTATGTTTTATTTACATATTTTTAGCCTACCTTTTGGTGGCACCTGACATCTGGGGCTAGAAAAACTAAATAAAATGGCGTTGCCTGCATCTTTTATACACCTGATGACCTGACTTCAGGGAAGAGGTGACAGCAACTGACGCAGGACCAAAGTCTTTGGAATTCAGGCCGACTGAGGGCAACCTGCCAGTAAGATAACCCAAATGTAATGACTGCAGCAGTGAATACACTCGAACATCTATATTTATGGTAAGTGTACACAACTGTACTTTTTGTTTGGAATGTGGAGGCAATTGAGCCCTCATATGGGAAAAAAGGGAACATGGTGCCCACCCATGGACAGTCATGACAGCATCTACATGGTCATAAAGGTGCCTAGGCTGTGGGCTGAGCAGGTGGAGCATGTATGTCTAACCTTGTATATGTGTACTGCATGCCTCCACATGATGTAGCACATACCTCATGCCTCAGTGGAGCTCCCTATGCACCAGACCCTGGACCTAACTGTGGGTGACAGACATATGTCTGTTTGTGCTCCTGGGGGGGACACCATCCCCTGTGGTGGTTCCACATGAAGGTATTGCTGGAACAGTAGATAATGAGGTTCCATGGTGGGTCGTGGATATGATATGGCCTGGTAACATGTCCACATTAGGTGGGAGAGGTGTTTCTGCTGGTAAATATCCCCTACACATACTGTTGTGTCACTGTCATAGAACATATGTGGGTTGTAATAGTCCACACAATCCCAGAACATGTCCAACAGCATGCATAGATATCCCCAATAACACAGAATGGCAGATGTATAGCAATCACATAGCAAGCATACCACATGCATATGTGGAAACATAGTGGCAGTGACAATGGCATGCAGGTGAAATACTCTGTAACAGCCCAGCAACTCTAGTGTCCCCACAGGCAGCATGTCTATAAACACATAGCAGAAAGTGTTGTACAATACAATATATGTGCCACTGGTATATAAACTGGAGACATACCACTTGCGTTGTGTGAACATTAAGTTGGAGCTGATATGGTGGTGAGAGACTGATATGTGTATTGTATTATGGTAACTGTGCCATATGAGCTGCTCAGACATATTTCCATCTTTATGTCTTTCAGGGACAATGACACACCCAAGGAATCCAGCATACAGTGCTGCTGAGAATGACATCATACTCACCAGCCTCATCCAGTAATATCAGCTAATGTTCTGCAGGACAAGCCATGACCAGCATGAGTGCACCGCCATGTGGAATGATGTGGTCTGCAGGGTAAATGAGGTGGGCAAGCACACCTATACATATGAGCAGGTCCGCCATCATTGTAGTGACCTGCTCTGTCATGTACGTTGCCATGCTGCTGCCGTGCGGGATGACCACCTTGCAACAGGGGGACCATAACATCCATTCCCCCCTCACCAGAGTTGAGGAGCTGCTCATGAGCCTGGTGGCACCTGCCCGCCCACAAGAGCTACAGACCTATACAGTCATGGAGGTGGGTGCTACCCACACACCAGACATGGAGCATGCAGGTAAGGTTCCAAGAGCATATCAGTAGACCACTGTTGTGTATGCATCTGTACAGGTAGATCATGCATATGTGAGATGTGGAGTCTGTTGCTGTGTAGTACTGATAATCAGTTGTGCATAATCTGTAGTACTGTGGACTTCAGCTGTTGTTTTACTGTAATATTGCACCCACCCTGTAGCAATGCCATAGCTGTAGCCACTGACATCAACTCTGTCTCATCCCAATGTAGGTACCTCTGGGATACCAGCAAGGCAGCAGCCAGGTGCTGGTGAGTATGGTTTAAGGTCATCTTTGGCAATACACTGTGCATGTCATAGCTAAGGTGTAGGCCATGTACACATCTAACACAGCTACCCATAATGCATGCTGTACATGTTCACTGACAGAGCACACACCTCACTAATGGGATTACCAGCCTCAAACACTTGCAATACACAGACCATCTCAGACAACTGTGGCTACACTCTGGTGCACATTGCCCAGGCACAGCTGACATCTGCCTAACATACACAGTTATGTCATACACAGAGCAGTTGAATATGCTACACATAAGGAAATCCCAATCCCTCTGCAAACACATGCTCCAGGGTCCTAAACCTCATCAGCACATTACACAGAACATACTGGAGGGATAGGGCCCTGTCCTGGGGAATTCCTACACTCTGGAACAGACTACCCATTCATGTCAGGCAATGCTACTCATTGGCCCTCTTTACAAAAATACTTGACAACTGGATGGGAAATGGGGAATTCACCCTGGGTAGGATGTCTGTGCCACAGCCTGACAGGGGCACCGGGGAATAACATTATTGGGTGGTGCATGCCTGGGAACCCCTGTGGCTAGGCATATGTAGGCCCCAGGACCAATAGACTAGTATTCACCTATAAGCCTATGTGTACCATAGGCAACATCAGCCAGGGCTCAATACAGATATGACCTGCATAATGGTGGGACATTGCCAAAGCCATGTGTTGCAATGTGTTCTGATGTACCAGCACCATGTTGGGGAAGTCCAGGAAGTTGCAGTTATGATACATTTGCTACACAATCCACACCTCACTCCAACCCAGGGATGACATCCCCATCTGTACAATGCTGATGCCACTGTACAACTGCATGTTTGCCCTGCACTGGCAGGGAATATGTCAGTACACATGGTGTTCCTAGTTTGGGATACTGCAATATGACACACATGTGTAAGCCACAGATGTTGAGCATTTGCAATGTAGCAGGAGATGGTGAGAGTGTGTCATCCTGAAACACAACAGTGCACTGGAGGAGAGAGACAAACCCACTGAGAATGGCTGTATCTGCACACAGTCAAGGTCATGAAGTGTGGCAGACATAACCCTGACTCCACGGCACTAGTGATGGTATTGTATGACCTCCAAGGGCTGTACACGTGTTTAGCATGCAAACATGCATGTTTGGGGAACATTTGCAAGCCTGACTAACCAACTACTGGCTCATGATGATGGCCCATGCTACTATACCCCTGCCAGGTATTGTGACTGCAGTAGTACACATAGCAGTTATTGCTACACACCATCATAATATGTGTGTGCACACATATGCACCCACAAATGGTATGCATTCCAATCAGCATCTGCACAACTGACACATATGGCTTATAAGGCAATTGGCTGCCTAGGTCATATGTCACATTTCACGTATGTGTAGTGTTGCCATATGCAGTAGTGTTGCACCATGGCATGTCATGGAAGAGAGTGCCATGTCAATAATGGTCTGTACACTCACCATAGGTACAGTACATTGTGTCTGTGGTCAGTCTAATGGTATTCTATCACTCATACATGCACCACTGATGATGACATCTGTGAATACACATCAGGCATTCACAAAACACATGTCCACATATAATCCAGAAACACACAGAGGCAGTGAGCAGCAGATGAAACATAACTGACACACAGATACACCTGTGGGGTATGGTGCACAATACATGCCAGGGTGCTGAACAGATGCACAGCAATGCTGTGGACATGGGTGCAGTGTGTTCCAGGGGGAGGGCCATCACTTACTAACAGAAGCCATGCATCACAGCCATGTATAATGTTGGTAATAGGGATTGAGTAAAGTTGCACTGCATGCTGTTGAGCACCACATGTCCTGCATGCTGACGTGTGTAATTACAGGTCTGTTTGTGATAATGTACTGCACCATCACCTGCTATTGTGTGTGTTATAGGGGTGCTGGAGTTGTCTGTAGGTGCTGTCTGGTAGAGTGTATGGGTTGTCATGTATGTCAGTTGCATGTTTGTATGTCTGTGTGTGTTGCCATGTTTGCACACACGTGTGTGTGTGTGCGTGTGTGTGTATGCACTGTTTAGTGGTGATGTACAGGTCTTACAGTCTGTTCCCTGTTTTCCCCTCACAGGTGGCGAGGTGGGGCTGGGTCCCCCCCACTGGGAATCTGATGTCACTGATACAGACAGTGACCATGAGGATAGGTGTGTTGAAGCACTGGCAGGCTCGTCAGGGGCTACTTCTGGCCACCAATTGACATCCCACAAGTATCCACCCCATCCATGCACACAGTCACACTGCATCTACATACCTCATCACCACTGGCCTTAGGTGAGGGACAGTCTACAGTTGGCATTGGCCAGGACAGTGTAGTATCTGTGGCACGTGTCAGGACACAGCAGCCATAGCCAGATGTCCAGTGGGGTACCACATAGGCAGATGTTCAGGGATGCTCATTGGAGCAGTGCTGGTCATCATGCCCCTGGCAGACGTGCCACATGTATATCTACCACATGCATGTTTCAGGCTATCATGGAGGCACAGGCACAAATGGAACAGAAAACCAGACAGGGTCTAAGGGTGCAGAGGGCTCATCACACCTCTGTAAATGACAGCATCCGTGACCTAGCAGGTGCCATTCTTAATTACACTGAGGTCATGGATAGACGGTGGAGTGAGACATTGGACCTCATCAACAATGTCATGTCCATGTGTCAGGACAGGGCAGGATGGTTGCGACGGCCACGTGGACGTATGCCAGTAACATCAGCAGCTGGAGGTCACCGTGGATGTCCCACCAGTCACAGCCACTCCCATAGTGGCAGTACTAGCCCCAGCACTCTGGGGGGTGCTGTCCACAGACCATTGTAGCAGACCACGTGCCTGAGGCCCTGGCCAGTACCAAGAGGGACCTGGATCCAGTGGACATTTGTCAACCTCGGAGGATAGTACCCTATCTGGCTTTGTACCTGATACTGCCTGTGGCACCCCTGCCAGGCACAGGTCCTGTGTCCATGGCTGGAGATGGTGAACTGCAAGCCCTGCCAGGTACAGTCTGCAGCTGTCTCACAAATCCCCATATAGGGCAGCCACATGATGGAACTGTGTGCATGCAGACACACACACACACACATAAACAACAAACCTAGGGCAACCACATACCTGCACACATGACATCACTATTGGCCCATAACACTATGCAGCCCCCTCACACACACAAACACACATTGTCAATTGTATGGCTCAGCCTAGGCCTCTGGCAAACCAACAACCCACCCTGTGCATATGATGATACCTTTGCCACATCCTGTCATCCGTTACATCAATGCAGGGGCAGGCTAACATGGTGCTGATGCACAGGGTGACTGTACAACAGTGTAGCAATAGAATGCTGTGTAGCATGTTGTCAGCAGTAAAGTGAAATGCTAACATCCTGGAAGGTGTAGCTGTGCAGCCATGATGCATTATAGCTGTAATTAACAATGGTGTATTGTTTTCACCATTATCTAGACTGATTGTGTTGTGGTTGTCCATGTGCCACATGGCTGATGGGTGTAGTGGTGTCAGCAGGACTTCTACAGTGGACACCAGTAGATGTAGTGGGTGGTACACATGACATGACTGGGTACAACACACAGAGACTTTAGTTTGGATGCAGTACAAATACAAGACTGTGCACATGGAGGTATGTCCCCATGCAGGTAACACATCTGTTACCCATGCAATCCCACCAAGACAGGATAGGCACAACCACACATTGGTATATATGCAGTCTGCTATTTGAATGACATTGAACATGCTAACAGTAGGGTGTACGTCCCTTTCCCCACTCTACTGTGATTCTCACCTCAGTAACATGGGTGTGCCAATGCCGGTGGCATAGCCCTACCCTTAGGAGGGTGTGAGGCACTCTACTACTGTGAATGGTGTAAACAACAACTAACCAACCTGATAACATACACTGTACAGTATTACATACAGCTATGTGGGGGGATAGATGCAACAGTAACTAAAATGATAGTGGATGTGTCCACAACAGCCACACCCAATGAGTTATAGCAACCCCAGTATTACTGCGCACCTCTACAGTGTGGAGGAGGGCATTAACACATCTACGACCTGTGAAGGACTGTATGTCCATGGGATGGCACCTGTGGAATGCTGGCATTTGCCAAGCAGTCCTGGGGGAAACATATTCTGTGAACGGAGGTAGATCCCTTAACAGCTACACACATTCCTACATGTGGGATGGTGTACAAAAGCCTGCTATGATCTACATAGGCTCTGTACACAGTGACATTGGCCATGGGTTCATTGTTGATATGTTCCATGTCCCTGCAGACCAAGCTCACCAGGCTACTGGGTGGTAGTTCCCAGCTGACATGGTGGATTTGTTGTTGTTCTTGGCAACATTGGTGAATCCATTGTCAGGTGTAGGCTTACAACTGCTTAAAGTGCCTTAATCACTCTGTATCCAATGGGCTGTGTTCTGCCCAGCAACAAAATGAACAGCTCCTGCAACGATCGAAACCAGGACCCTGCTCACCATACACAAAGTGATTTACCACTAAGCCATAACAGATATGCATAGCTCTGATGTTTTTACAAACATATCATCCAGTCCAGTAATGCAACAGTACAGAGAATGTATACCTTCATCTAGATGTACGTGTGGAAATATATTAATATGTAAACAGATATAACATATCTATATATGTAGATATATATAATTTCTAAATTCTATGCATTTATATAAATATATATGAACATATATACATGCAAATGCCTACATCGACACATATATGTGTCTACACCTGTATGTCTACATATACACAGCAAGTTACATATGTGTACGCAGATATACATCTATGTAGGTATATACGGACATAGTTATGTATATGTAAGCGGATATATATGTCGATATCGATATATATGGCCATATATCTGTAGATAGCATTGGCAGAGTAACAAACACACATATGTCCACATGCACTGTCAATGGGGTTTGGAGGCCCCACACACTATATATCTTGTACAAATATCCCCCCCCACAGCCATACACGTCCGACCTGCGATACACTACCAAGTGTTGCAGAACCCATAACCAGGACCTGACATGACATGGGAAGAAGATGTTAACAGTACTACATGCCACCTGTATGATGTCAGGCTGGTATTGGTGACATATGCAGTACAGTCTGCCTCCCATAGGAAATGTAAACTGTGGAAGCCATCAATATGTGTGTTTGTGTGTGTGTATGTATATATATATATATATATATATATATAGATACACACACATATATCTATATATATATATATATATATATATATATATATATATATATATACGTATATATGTATATATGTATATACATGTGACTACACATACACATGCAGATATATGTACTGTATGATACATATGTAGAAGGTGCACACAATATGGAACAGCCACAATGCCTACAGTTAACACCTGAAACACTGGACACTGTATGGGCCACCCATACAAATGACATTTGTTGCCTGCAACATATACCCACAGAGAGGTCATAGGGAAAACAGCACACACAGGTCTGCAGAAATGTAATAGCTTTCATTGTGTACTATTACAGTTATATATGCCATGTCATATAGCTGTTCAGACACTGACATCTATATACACAGAGGAATGCATCTGTGAAACAGTTATACTACTACAGTAGTCTGAAAAGGTTCACAACTGTTGTTGTCCAGGCCAAGCCCTTTGATTTGTACAATAGTGAGGACAGACTGTGCCACAGGATACCAAACGATCAACAGTATGTAATGCTGGTGTATAGTTCAGCAGCCTCTATCTACACTCTGTACAACATAAGTAGGTGGTAAAGACATCATGTGACCAAATGGATTGTAACTGTTACGTAATAAAGCATAACTGACACCATAACATGCACACTGACAAACAGAACAGTCTGTAAGGCAGGAGGCGGTAGGCTTGCATTAACCCACGATATATAAGTAATGTAAATATAGGTGAAGTATACAGTACTGTACATCCAGACACCTTAAGGCAGCTCACCCCTGATACCCCCACATATTTTAACAGCCTTGGTCATTTATGGTGCTCCCCCCATTTATTAATACAGGGCCATATACCACTGTTACATACACTGGCCTCTGGAATGCATATGAGCACACATGTATTGTGTAGGTGATGCCCACACATATATGGCCCCAGCCCCACCATATGTGTGGGGGATACAACAGAAGTGGACTGCTGGCAGCAATGGCAGTGTGATGTACTCACAGCCTACTATGTAACAACTGCCTACAGCATGTCATATGTGCAAAGCCTGGTATGTAGTTGGAGAACAGAGGCTGGGACACAGGCACACATGTGGAAAACTGTTGCCATACACTAAGCAGGTTGCTGGTGTTACAGGATAGTTTGCAACATACTCTTAGTCAGGGTACTGAGGTCAGTAACAAAAATAGATGTAGCCAAGTACTGATAGCACTCAACACACACACTGCCAGTGACATATCTGACGCAGGACCTGTGTGGTGGACAGACAACACATGATAGGCACACCTCTGGCCACCAAAAGATAGGCCCACAGTTGAGAGCTATGCAGACAGACTGCATTCCAGTGTATAGCTGTTTGTACACACACACCGTGTAACACCAGTGCTATACAAAGCATAACACAACTCTACTCACACTCTGTCTGTAGTTCCTGAACCTCCTATGGATATGTAGCTGCCCTGAGTGTGCAGGCTCTCCTGTAAGAGGTAGTGCTACTTGCTGTCTGTAACACTGATGCCCACACACAGGTAGGATGGCCATCACACAGGAAATGTAAAGGGACCATGCCCACATAATGTAGGGATTTATAGTGGGTGATTGCCATAACAGTGGTAATTGGGAGTACTACATATGTGTAATCATATATATATACATATATATATATATATATATATATAATATATATATATATATGGCTATCTGGATAAGTATATGTACGTATATTTCCACCATATGTCCTGGACATGGAGTGTAGCCCTACCCCAGCCCCTATAGTCCCAAAGTCATAGTGCAAGGGGATGTCAGGTATGTATAGCAGGAATATTAGTGCACTATTGCTACTGTCATTAAGATTGTCTTCATAGACATGGTATGTGTGGAAGGTCACATCTGCTTCAAACATGTGTGCCATTGGCAACTGACAGCCATCCTAAAGAAATCATTGTAATGTACCGCTGGTAGCATGTAATGGCCCTGTGGACTGCAGCAGAGGTATTGGCCAATATATGGTGAGATTCTGACACACCCTGTACAGTCCAGAGGTATACACATAAGCCCTTAGTGCACAACATGTGTAACATGCCTGCCAATATGGATGTAAACAGCCATGTAGATGGGTATAACACATAATGACTGGTATACATTTGCCACCAGGGGTTATGCATTCACACACTCCTGTCTGGCCTGACACATAATGACTGCTGGTGCAGGGGTGCCATGGCCACATACTACCCACTAGATGTTAACATACATCTGTACAGCATCCCACTGCTCTGTCTGACGTACATGACTTTTAAGGGAGGCACGGCAGCAGTACATCTGGCAAGTATCTGCACATGACATCTCACTGGGTAAGTACACTAAGCTGCTAGGCATGTAACAATGCACTTTGCAGGCTATAGGCAGACTGGCTCAACACTGACCTATATCCCCTATGGGGGAATGCACATGTACCTGCATATATAGCAGGCTCCACAGGCATTTCACAGCACAGGGTAAAATACACCTGTGTGAAAGTGCATATCCACAACCAATGTGAACACAGACACAGCCTCATATGGTAAGCTAGCATAATATTCCAGTATATGGACTATCTGTTCTACACCATCCTCATATGTGCCACTCACAGAATGATCCTACATATACTGGGCTGCTACACAGTTTGGTCTGATGGCTGTCTGTGGTATGGGACATGTGTGTGAATATGGCTGTATGAGCATGTATGCCAATACGGTACCATGCAGTGGGGCAGCATGTAACATCATATAAGTGGGGAGCTAGAACAATGACATCTACCACAGTCTGTATACAGGCTAAAGTACATATTAACAATAAACACACTGCCAACATTCACCATAAGTACACAGACCTCAGTACTGCACTATCATCCACAGAATGTCCAGGTTATATCATGAAATATGACCCCTACTGTACAGAACATGTGTAGCAGTCTGATATATCACTGCTTTGTTATCAGATATGATGACACTAATTATGTTGTATGGCACATATGCACCACTTCATGCATGACATATGTACAAAGGTTGACAGAGCTGTGGCTGGAAGCACATACACAGGACCAATATTGACATGTTGCTATGATACCCTCATACATTTACTGTTGTAACAGGGTTTGTTGCAACATATGTCCTATGAGGGATATGAAGTCAGTAACTGTCACAGCCTTCACCATCTGCAGACTGCAATCCCCACACTACATTATGTAGTCCACATATAGATTCTCCATAGCTAACACATGAAACCAAAGGCACAACACTGGCCAGTCTGCAGTGACCCTGCAGATGGTGATTCCTCATAAACATGGAAGTGACATGGCAGGTATTGAGACATGTAGGACAGCCATATCCAGACAAACACTGTTAAACCAACATTACTCCAAATGCAGTATAGCAGCACTTACAGTCTGTAGTCAGGTCAGGCACATCCCCCTCCTGTTTGTTGCCCTCTTTCCACAATGTATGTTATTAGAGGTAAATCCCCAATCCATCTGAGATGCTGTTTGACAAACAACAGATCTAGTTCCTGCTTAGAGTGAATGAAAAGGGCCAACACCACCATGATGTTCCTAGATATTGGAGTGTGTTTCCATGCAATTGGCTATGGGAATGTTACCACAGCTGTTCCACATGCAGTCAGCTAGGGGAGGGCTGCAATTCGTGTAGAGGACATCAACTGATCACGAGCATCACTTAAAATACACATGCTGCTGCCTAAGTAAAGCAGGAGTGGGTCTCCACATCCACCAGAGAGGGGGTTGGAGAGGCAGACAGAGGCAAATACCTGTCAGGGAGGGGTGGAAGAGTAAAACTGCAGCATGGTTGTGTCACACACCTACCAGCACAGGGTATCAAACCCCAGACAACTATGTATGGCTATCACAGTTAGATGCAGTTACTGGATGTGCCACATAGATTACCAGTTGTGGAGCACTCAGAACATATATGTGATGGTGAGTGATATCTGCAGCAGGGATATGGTGCATATAAGGTAGGTGACGTACATGTGCCTGTCTGCATGAACAGGTGCCAGCATCAACACAGCCACAGTCTCACAGGGACGCACACACATTGACACACTTGGCAGGGCCAAGAGTACAACTCATCAGTAGTGGGATTGCCACAACACATCACTGTGCAGGTATCACATGCACCACACGGGTCATACAGAGGTTGTAAGGGCAAAGATTATGAGGAGGTGTCAAGCATTGGACAGCATGCTTCAGTATGCCCATGGGGGTTGTAGTGAGTGTGAATGTGGCCATACACACTATACAACACACACACAAACACAGTGGGTGCCAGTACTGACATGCATGGGTGCATGTCTGCATGGGTATGTGGTAGTCAACTGTGCCAACTGGCTATACAAGTGTAGGTGATGGGTATACCTTGGCATCAGGCCACATGGCAATGGTCTGCATTGTGGCTCAGGGCTGTAGTTCCTGCATTTGCCCACACAGGTGAGTATTGTATCCCCCATCCAATCACCTATTGTGTGTGGCCAATGCTGTGCATCGCCTGCCATGTATGTGATCCTTAGTCCATGACATGGATGCTGTCTAGGATGTGCACACTTCCCACATGCATGTACAGTGACATGTGGAACTGTACCTGGGGTGTCTGGCCCATGTTCTGAACATGGATTATCATCAAATGTGCCAGTCTTGCCCACCTGTGGCAGGAACTGGTAATGAGCAGCAGGTTTACCCTGCACCTACATTGACAGCATGCTAACAGCATTCCCTGGTGTCAGTGGCATCTGTCCATACAGGGCATGTGTTCAGGCATGGTATGTCTATTGTGGGTCACATGTGAAGGCACCACAGGTGGTGCAGGTGTCCATTGGGGAACATGGGGGAGGTGCACTGCCTGCATGTACGTGCATATTGGACAGATGGGCAGGGTGACATGCCCTCTGTAGCCCACTGCTATCACTCCATAGTCACTATCGGTGGCCAATATGCATTATACTACCCACATATTGACTGTTGCCTAGGCATGTGTGTGCATGAGACATTGGTAGAGAGTGTGATCTAGGTAATACTGGGGTTGCTAACTGTGATTGCCTGGCTTTGATGTCACATGTATGAGTATGGCTTTGCACATCAGCCTCTCAGCTATTTTACATCTGTTATCCCAGTACGGTTGACATTGTGATATATAGTAGGGCCACCATATAAGAAATATGCAAAACCCACTTCACAGTATGGGTGTCACACACTCATACCCACCTCTGCACAGGATGCAAGTTACAAACACACACCTGTCATGTCTTGAAGTAGAACCTTTACCTAGCTAGTTTATTACACTACAGCACTACACAGTTATAGTACCACCACAGACATTACTGGAGTACTCCTTCCCCAAAGGTGTATTTCACAATGGATGACATCAGCAGGATTACCAAAGTAGGGCATTTCAAATGTACTACAAGTGAGTAGCCTAAAATGCATTGGTCACTACACAGACAGTGAGGCACACACAAAACTTCCACAACTGACATGTGTGGGTATAGAACCCCTGACTGAACTCTATATCACACTATAGCATGGGGCTGTTATAGGACACACCACAAGGAATTACTAGAACACTCTTTCCCCTAAGGTGTATTTCACAATGGATGACATCAGCAGGATTACCAAAGTAGGGCATTTCAAATGTACTGTGAGTGAGCAGCCTAAAATGCATTGCTCCCTACACAGACAGTGAGACACACTCAAAACATCCACAACTGACATGTGTGGGTATAAAACCCCTGACCAAGGTCTATATCATACTACAACATGGAGCCGTTATAGGACACACCACAGGGATTACTAGAGTGTGCTTTTCCCAAAGGTGTATTTCACAATGGATGACATCAGCAGAATTACTAAAGTAGGGCATTTGGAATGTACTGCATGTGAGTAGCCTATAATGCATTGCTCCATAGACAGACATTGGACAGACATTGGAACACACACAAAACATCCAGAACTGCAACACTCTAGCAGTACACAGCTACTGGATGTGCTATGGAGGTTACTGGGGTGCAACCATCCCAGAAGTGTATTTCTAGGTTGGTGACATCAGCAGCCTTGAAAAGTTGAGTATATGAAATGTAAGGAGTGTGAGTACCCTAAAAAGCATACACACTTGCCATATCTGGGGCTAGAACACCTACCCAGCTACATTCTCACACTACAGCAGTATGCAGTTATAAGACTTGCTACAGAGATTACTGGCCTACAGCCTTCCCAGGGGTGTATTTCTAGGATGGTGACATCAGCAGCTTTGGCAAAGTTGAGTATATGAATTGTGAGTACCCTAAAAGCATTGTTCTCTACTCAGTTAGACACGCACACACAATTGCCATGTCTGGGGTTAGAACACCTACCAAACTACTTTATCACACTACAGCAGTATGCAGTTACAGGACACGTGACAGAGATTACTGAGCCATAACCTTCCCAGAGGTGTATTTCTAGGTTGGTGACATCAGCAGCCTTGCCAAAGTTGAGTATATGAATTGTAAGGAGTGTGAGTAGTCTAAAAAGCATTGCTCTCTACACAGTCAGACATGCACACCAACACACACTCACACACACAGTTGCTAAGTCTAGGGTATAAACTCCTACCTAACTAGTTTATCACACTACAGCAGTATGCAGTTTTGGGACATGCCATGGAGATTACTGGGCTACAGCTCTCCCAATGGTGTATTTCACATTGGATAACCTCAGCAGGCTTGTCATAGTAGGGCTATGGGGAGGGTGGTGTGTGCATGTGCCAGAACCCATTCATCTAGGGGTTGACATGCCAAATGCGGGCACACATGGGGTTATATGTCACAGGTACGTGTATACAGCTACTACATGACTACTTCCTTGTATAGTCATATGTTGCACAGCTGGCACATGCACCACATAGTCTGAAATGCTGACAGATACTGGTGGCTATTAGCTGCAGTGGGTGACATCTGCACCTCATGTGTTTGGGGCCCTTTGGCTGTGTGCTGGGTGGGACAGGGCTGAATGGCTCCTTGTCACCCTCTTCCACACATCTATGTCCATCTGCCTTTGGTTTATTATAGTGTGTTATCCTTACATATATGTCTGCATTCCTATCCACTGTGTATGCAAGGCAGGAGTGGTGCATACTGACATGTGTCTGCACTAAGAACTGTGACTGCCAGATATGTCTGGTCCAATGGTGTTTGCAGACATGGCCTTCATGTGTTTGTGTGTGAGCATGCCCAGTATGACCTTTCAGAATGTTGTTGACTGACATTGCCTTCATTTCTCTAAGTGTGTGAGCATGCCCAGTATGGCCGTCTGTATTGCATGTGTGGATCAGGTCTAGGTAGTTTGTACTGCGGTGCTGACCTTTGTGTTGTACAGAGACAGGTAGCATGATGTGTCTGCAGGGTATCCATCGGTCAGTTGGCATTGACTGTTGCTACATTTCTGCATAGCGGCGGGGACACCTGACTGTTTATGCATTTCTACACTGGTTTGGGGGGGTGGCCACACCGGACTGTTACGATATTTTTATGTAGGATGGGGGGGCACACCTGACTATTTCTACATTTCTACACAGGTTTGGGGGGCACACCTGACTGTTATTATATTTCTATGTCGGATGGGGGGAGGGCATACCTGACTATTTCTACACAGGAGTGGGGGGGCATACCTGACTGTTACTATAAGTCTACGTAGGATGGGAGGCAGTGGCGGCTGGTGACTTCAAATCAAAGGGGGGCTGCAGGAGACAGCTGAATGGATGGGGTCAAGGGGAGGGGTGTGGCCAACTAGAAAGGGGAGGAGCTTTGCTCAAAACCACAAAAACTAACTTTAATTAAATACGCTGCTCTGGGTGGCAAACCATCATTATGAGAGTCCAGTCAAGAAAAAATAAGTGTAGAAGAATAAAAATATTTCAATGCATTGGCTGCATGACAGCTTACTTAATATCTAGATGGAAACAAAAGGTTGTGAGGCATGAAAAAATAAATTACTTTTTAAATACATTACTGGAATGCCAGTCAAAATCAAGTACAAGAAAAAACAGAAGCACTCAACTCAAACCACTTCTCCTTGCACTGCAGTTCTAATTATAATTTATATTCAGCTTTATTAAAGTACCAAGTAACATGCTGAAAGTAGAAATCTCTGTGATGCCCCCACTTGTAAAAATGTTTCTTATCCAAACAAGACCTGCTGCCTGACAACTATCTACTTGTTTCATGGGGAAAACATGTAAGTAAAAAATGAAAAGCAAACAAGAAACAAGCTCAAGATACATTGTTTAAAGAATTACTGTACAGGTTATGGGCCACACATGATCATTGGCATTTTGTTTAGTTTACGGGTAAAGTCTGTAGAGATGACTGGAAGTCTCCAACAAGTGTAATGAGCTTTTTAAAATAATGAAATCCTGTCCTTTAATACCCAAGGCTTATACATTATCTAGTCAAGTATTCTCTGCATGGCAACAACAGAAAGGCTTTCAATGTTGGCAATTCTTTAACAGTATGCTTATTAAAGCTTACTTGCATCTTACGATCTCAGACAAGCTTACCTTATGGTCATTAAAGCATTGCACAGAGCAACAGGCACTTTGAGTAATAAGCATAAATCAACAGTACAAAAATATGACAGAAACCAGACCTTTCTGCAAAATCAAGGACAGATGAAAAGCCACTGTAGTACTTGTGTCTACCTTGGATGGGGGGGGGGACACACTGCACATTTACACTGCATAACTACTCCTTGCCTTGCTTGGACACATCCAGAGTCACTACATGGTGGAGTGGGGTGCAACAAGTATGTCACAATTTGAAATGTCTCTGGCTGACTGATGGCCCTGACAATTGTCATACCTCTCAACCTCAGAGCAAGAAATCTGGACAAAGCCATACACAGAAGTGGGAAAATACCCAAAAATAAGGACAATTTTTAAATATTGCTCTAATAAACTTAGAAAGATAATAGAATAGGTCTTGCATTAGTATGACTTTTCTGAAGGGTATAAAATCTGAAACTCAAATGTCTGTCATTATTTTCTAACTTCAGTCTTTAGTGATTTGTCACTAATTTGCCAAAAAACACAATTTTATGGAAATGGACCAAATGTGATGCAAAAATATAAAATAGCCACACAATACAGCTGGGAACCTGTCAAAGAAGGGACACTTTAATATTAGTACTGCTAACTTGAGCAGCTAACAAAATAAAAGAATCTACATGCATTTCAAGTAATCTATAACTTTGATTATTACAGTTATTTCTTAATTGTAAACCCTCCATGTTTCCTTCCAAAATTGCTATTTTGCAGAGGGATTATTAGGGGGAAGAGCAACATTTTGAGCCAAAATCGGGGACAGTTGAGAGGTTGGCTATGCCTAATTCTATAAAGCAATTTTATTTGCATGTACCTCTCAACCTGTTAATGCAGTAAATCTGAACAAGGCAAAATATATTGGGGGAACATATAAACAGTACTAAAAATTGCTCTTGTATAAATTGAGACAGTTGATAGAATAACAGTTCTTACTTTCGCATGCATTTTTCTGAAGGTTATGAAGTCTGAAACTCAGTGTATTATTATTTAGTGACTTAATTTCTAAATGATTTGCCAGAAAACTACAAATTTTATGAAGAACAAACCAAAAATAAGAAGCAAAAATCTATTCATTCTTTGAAAATCTGGACAGTTGGGAGGTATAGTTCAGCTGGGCCTGTCTGAGTTTGCTGCCCTTCCCCCCTGACAAAATCATGGTTGAATGGAGCCTCTGCAGCCATTCCAATGAACCATTACTTGGCTATTTCACTCCTTTTACCATAAACACTAATGTGCATACTGCTTTACTTCTATGATGAGTTGGACTTCATTTGAAAGTTTTATTTTGTATTTTACAGCACAAACACTAAGTCATCTACTAAACAAAGCAATGCAGTCTCACAGTGAAAACTTAGCATTAAAACTTCTCTGCCCTTGAAACTCACATTCATTGAAACAGTATTGAAACCCACATTCAAAGAAAATACATTTTTCCAGTGGCAGATAAAAGATTAATTTTGGGCTGTTTTCAAATCATAGGCCCCTTGCATATGAAACATACATGTGCTCTTTGATACACCTTCCTCATTATACTAAATTATATTCCTTGTACAATATATTACAGTTGTTAGAGGGCGTTTTAAATTTGTTTTGAACATTTTCCAGTAAGCAATGAAACAAAATGCATGCACCCATAATGACAAAACTGCCCAGTTCAGAACATTTATCATAAAAGTCTACTCAGACTTCCACAGTCCACCATTATCAGTAAATATGCACAATTCTACAGTCCACCACTATCAGTAAATATGCACAATTCTACAGTCCACCATTATCAGTAAATATGCACTATTCTACACAGTCCATTATCAGTAAATATGCACTCTCTCTGAAGAAGTAAAAGTCATCTAAATAATTCCACATTAAAGAAATCTGTAACTAATGAAGAGGTTGCTGCTAGAAAACACCTTTATATTTCATGGTTTCATCGAAAAATAAAGTGTCTGTTGCCCCTCAGGAATAAACTGCCTATATTACATTAAAAAAATGATACGCTAGTAATATTGCAAGAGGAAATGGATGGCAAACTGATAACGGACTCATAGTTAGTATCTTCACCAAGGAGAACATTCTCAGTACGGCAGCATCTAACCCTTGTGGGAGTAGAACCCACAGCCTTCTGCATCAAAGGCAAGTACACAACCTGTTGTGCTATTAACAAGGCAAACCAACTTCACTTAAGCAACACTAAACTTCTGTTCCCCTGCAGCTCTCAGCTCCTTGTAAAATCTACTCAATACTCAACTTTGCAGCACAAGAAAACTGGAAAAAGCCAAAATGTATTGGGGGGGGGGGGTCAAAAGCCCAAAAACCAGGGACACAAACATTGCTTGTATAATCTTGGAAAGTTGCTAGAACCATACATTTTACTGCCAAGCTCCCTGTGCAAAACAGTCAGAGCAACATACCACTACGCCAAATCAGCTGCTTTGTAAAAGAGGAAGATAAAAACTTAAATGGCTATCATTTAGTGAATTCAGTTCTCACCATAGCTGTCAACCTCTTAGTACAAAACACCTGGACAAACCCAGTAATGAGGGAATACAGCCCTCAAACATTCAGTGAATTCAGTTCTTGCCATAGCTGTCAACCTTAGCACAAAAACCTGGACGAAGCCAATAATGGGGGAATACAGTCCCAAAAATAGGGACAAATTTCAAATATTCATCTTATAAACTTAGAAAATTGCTAGAATAAAATGTTGTGTTACTATGTATTTTCTGAAGAACATGAAGTCTGAAATTCAAATGCCTGTCAATTTTACTGCTGACAGAATAAAAACAATTTTCAGCAGAGACCCAGGGAGAAATACTGCAGACACGTCTTTGTAAAATGACAGGGCACCAGAGCAAATCCACACAAACACAGGGAGGAGATGCAGACTCCACACAGAAGGCACCCCAGCCAAGAATCAAACCAGAAAACCTATAGCTGTGAAGCAACAATACTACCACTGCACCATCAAATATGCAAGGACTTAAACATTCAGAAACCTGAAGTCTGAAATTCAAATGCCTGTCAATTTTATTTAACATTTGTTAATCAGGACAGTCTGACTTGGAACAAAAAAAATTTCAGCAGAGGCCCAGGAAGAAATAATGCAGACATGTCTTTGTAACATGGGAGGACACAAAAGCAAACCCACACAAACACAGGGAGAAGATAAAGACCCCACAAAGAAGGCACCCCAGCCAAGAAGCAAACCTGAGAACCTACAGCTGTGAGGCAACAATGCTACCACTGCACCATCAAATATCAAGCATTGCAACATTTACAAACCACAGATATTATGAGGAACAGATCAGATCAAATATGAGGCAAAAAATCTGCAGTTTTTTTTTTTTTACAAATGGTGGTGGGTAGGGAATTCAGGTCTTTAACACCTGCATACAAGGTACAGGGTTCAAGCCTGAGGTATTCCCTACCACACACACACACACACACCCCTGTAGTAGCAAACCACAAAAACTAAATATACTGCACTGGGTGCCAAACAGTCGTCATGGAGTCCAATCAAGACAAAATGAAGTGTAGAAGAATAAAAATATTTCAATGCATTGGCTGCATGACAGCTTAATATCTAGATGGAAACAAAAAAGGTTGTGAGGCATGAAAAAATAAATTACTTTTTTTTTAAATACATTAATGTACGCCAGTCAAAATCAAGTATAAGAAAAACAAGCAGCACTCAACTCAAACCACTTCTTGCACTGCAGTTCTAATTATAATTTATATTCAGCTTTACTAAAGTAACAAGTAACATGCTGAAAGTAGAAATCTCTGATGCCCCCACTTGTAAAAATGTTCCTTATCCAAAAAAAGACCTGCTGCCTGACATCTACTTGTTTCATGGGGAAAACATGATCAAAGTAAAAAATGAAAAGCAAACAAGAAAGAAGCTTAAGATACATTGCTTAAAAGGATTACTGTACAGGTTATGGGCCACACGATTGGCATTCGGTTTACGGGTAAAGCCTGCAGAGATGACTGGAAGTCTCCAAGTGTAATGAGACTCTTAAAATAATGTAATTCTGTCCTTTATTACAAATACTGGCATATGCATTTCAATACCCAAGGCTTATACACTATCTAGTTAAGTATTCTCTACATGGCAACAGAAAGGCTTTAAATGTTGGCAATTCTTTAACAGTATGCTTATTAAAGCTTACTTGCATCTTGCAATCTCAGCCAAGCTTACCTGATGGTCATTAAAGTATTGCTACTTAAACACAGAGCAACAGGCACTTTGAGTAATAAGCATAAATCAACAGTACAAAAAATATGACAGAAACCAAACCAGACCATTCTGTAAAAATCAAGGACAGATGAAAAGCCACTCTAGTACTTGTGTCTACATTGGATGGGTGGGATTCTCTGCACATTTACACTGCATAACCATCTTATAAACTTAAAAAATTGCTATAATAAAAGGTTGCGTTACTATATATTTATTGCTAGAATAAAATGTTTTACTATGTATTTTCTGAAGAATATGAAGTCTGAAATTCAAATGCCTGTCAGTTTTACTTCTGACGGAACAAAAACAATTTTCAGCAGAGGCCCAGGGAGAAATACTGTAGACAGGTCTTTGTAAAATGGCAGGACACCAGAGCAAATCCACACAAACACAGGGATAAGATGCAGACTCCACACAGAAGGCACCCCAGCCAAGAATCAAACCAGAAAACCTATAGCTGTGAGGCAACAATACTGCCACTGCACCATCAAATAGGTAAGGAACTAAACATTCAGAAACCTGAAGTCTGAAATTCAAATGCCTGTCAGTTTTATTTAACATTTGTTAATCAGGACAGTCTGACTTGGAACAAAAAAAAACAACTCTCAGCAGAGGCCCAGGAAGAAATAATGCAGACATGTCTTTGTAACATGGGAGGACACAAAAGCAAACCCACACAAACACAGGGAGAAGATACAGACCCCCCCCACAAAGAAGTCACCCCAGCCAAGAAGCAAACCTGAGAACCTGCAGCTGTGAGGCAACAATGCTACCACTGCACCATCAAATATCAAGCACTGCAACATTTATAAACCACAGATATTATGAGGAACAGATCAGATCAAATATGAGGCAAAAATCTGCAATTTTTTTACAAATGGTGGTGGGTAGGGAATTCAGGTCTTTAACACCTGCATACAAGGTACAGGGTTCAAGCCTGAGGTATTCCCTACCACACCACCATGTGCCTAACCACCAGTATATTGCACCAGGGGCATTTTCACACACACACACACACACACACACACGAGTCCCTGTACACTTACCTGGTCCTGTAGTAACTCCCTGTCTGCAAAACCACCATTAGATCCACACACACGAATCCCTGTAGTAACTCTAAATCCAACCCCCCGACGAGTGCAGCTGAAAAAACCCGCGCAAATCCTGACCTTGCCCGTCGCGAGATCTTCCCCTGCAGCAATCCAATCCAGACCCGAGATCCTTCTCCTGACTGCCGACCTTGCAGTCCGACCCCGATGCGTTTCCCCAGCGAGTTCCCAGGCAGTCTATGCAGTTTAAAACTGCATAGACTTGTGGGAGCGCTCCTGTTCACGTGTCTCAATCAGGACTGCTGCTGAGACAATCTGCGCATGCTCCATGCTCCAGACTGTCTCAGCAGCAGTCTGGACTATCTTGCATGTCGAAGTCCGCGAAATTTAAATTTTTTTTCTTATTTTTTTTCTTTTTATTTCTTTTTATTTGTTAGTTTGAAGTTGAGGGGACTGCAGTCCGGCAGTCCAATAGCACGGGCCGCCCCTGATGGGAGGCCACACCTGACACTTGTACACATTTGCTAGGACTGTACTGGCATGTCGGGTACTCAATTTCCGTCTGTAGTCTTACCTATCATGCTGGCTAGAGGCATTCCAGTGTACTACTGATCTTAGCTTTTAATTACCTACATATCAGTTTCTGACTTCCTAGCCTTCATAACTGACATCCAACTGCCTGGCCTGCTGTAGTCTGTCTGTGTAGGCCTGAGGGGGGTTACGCATAGGCCTCATTCAGAGGCCATAGTACAGCCTTTGTTTGTGTTTGTCTACACCTGTCCTGCTGGCTGTGACTGTTGTTGGGCATGTGACCCCCCCCAACTGGCATGTTTTAGTCACTTACCTTGTGGGTGTCCCAGTATTGAGGGTGGTGCTGTAGAGCTGCCTATGTCAGAAGCACATAATACACTCCCTATACATGGTTGAGCACAGGTAGTGTCATGTTTGGCATTCCTTTTACTGTATGTGCGAATCAGAGAGAGGTGTCATTCCCTGAGTCCCTACTGTGTCAGTGCATGTGCTATGCGTTGCCTCTTTGTCAAGGCCAGGGCATGCCTCCTTCTGCCTACTGGGGCAGACTCAGGTTGTTCCTCCTCTGAGTCACTCTGTGCCTGTGCAGGCCTTGGCAATGGTGGGGGGCTGTATGGCTCTGCCCCATGCTGTTCCTGCTGCAGCTGTTTCCGCAGGATCATATTGTGTAGCATGGCACATACAAGGACAATTTGGGTGCATGTAGTTGGTGAGTATTGCAAGGCTCCACCAGATGTGTCCAGGCACCAGAACTGTGACTTGAGCATCCCAAACACACGCACTATTATGATTCTTGTTTGTGCATGTGCCTCATTATGGAGTTCTTGTTCGGTTGTGTGTGCATTTCTGATGGGTGTCATCAGCCATAGCTCCAGTGCGTATCCAGCATCCCCCACTACGTGACCATGTAGGATGTCCCCATTGGCAAATCTCTGTTACAGCTGCATCAGATGCCAGATGTGGGAATCGTGCTAGCTTCCAGGACAGCTCAGCCAGCACACACATGCATTATTATGCCCTGGACATCGCACATGACCCGGCAGTTGATGGAGGGGAAGCCCTTGCGGTTGATGTAGACCCTACCCCGCTCACTGGGTGGTGCTTTGATGCATATTTGCGTGCAGTCTATTGCACCTACTACCTCAGGGAATTCTGCTATTTGGTGGAAGAGATGCATATTGCTGGCCAACACCTCACAGTTGTTGGGGATATATATGTGCTCACCGACATGTGCTGATATGGCATCCAGGAACTGGCGGAGTACCCTGGATGCTGATGCCTGTGAAAGCCCATCATATCCCCAGTTCACCTTTGGAAGGTACCTGTAGCTAGTATTCTTAGGCTTACACATACTTTGGAATCCACTGGGATGGGTTCCCCTCTGTTAGTTCTGTGTGTGAGGCGTGGCTGGCACAGCTCAACAATTTGCTGTAGGAGGTCCCTGTCTACCATATAGTGCTCCACTATCTCCAGCTCATGTAGCCCTTGGTAGGTTACCCTGGGTCTGTACACTGTTCTCCGTCTCCTCATTGTAGGTTGGTCATCAGCATTCACATCCTCAACATCCTCAGCCTCTTGCACACGCTGGTTTATGATAACAAAAGCAGCCCCTAAAATTTTTTGTTTTGCTTTCGTTTTGTAAAATTTCCCCATTCGTATACACCGGTGGTGCAGAGTTTTAGGGAAAAACAAGGGGGAAAGGTGTTTGCATAGTTTATAATGGTGTGCTTGTCTGCTGCCTGTGTAATTGGTTGATTTTGATACATTTCACCTGCCAGCTAAGCTAGTTCTCCTTGATTACGTTCCTACTGCTGTTTTCCCTTCCCATTGCCTTCCTGTTTAAGCCTGGGGCACGCCGCTCAAACGGAGTGTTCAAATGTGCACAGAGCTGTTATTTCCTGGTATACTTTAAAACCCAGTGCGTGGCGCGCACACCCGCTTAGGTTTTTTAAAGATTACTAGGCAGGTTTAGACACACCCCCTATCTTAGCTGTGCTAAGCTAGGAGCAATCCCGAGCCACAGAGCTTCAATCCACTTACAGTATGCCAGACACACCCCCATGATGTCACCTATATCCTAGTCTTGCATCAAGCTATTCATACTGTTACACTGTTGGGATCTGTCTCACATGCTGGTGAAAACTGGGATTCACTATCCTTCCCCTCATTTGCATAGGATTGCCTCCTAATGCGTAGTTACATATCTCACACTGAGCCTCCCCTCTTAGCAACCATTACTCACTGGCCAGGTTGTCTTCTGCCTGCCATTGACTTACTTGGCAGAATACTGATTTTAGTTAGAAAGCTTATTTTAGGCTTATTTTATTATTTTCCCCCGATCCCATTTGTGCGCCGCTGCCATATGCTTAAACAGCCAAGATCGGCGAAAAGAAATTAAAAGTTTTTTTTTTTTTATTGTTTGTAATGCCAATGGCCTTATACTTGGCCATTGGCATGCTTCCTCAATGATATGCAGCCTTTATTTGGAGCTGTCATAGCTCCATTTCAGATTTTGAAGAAATGTACTTGGTTACTAACCGAGTACATTTCTGCAGATAGCACTAGTCTTGCACGGACTATTGCAAGCGTCCTGGATTGCAAAATCACCTCATTTGCATGAATTTCACCTGCAAATGAGGTGATTTGCTTACCAGGGCTTAGTCCGTGCATGATTAGTGCAGGTACTCTTGTGCAGGCTGTTCCTGGATCGCACGGTAGACATATTGCCTGCTAGAGCTCCTGCACTAATCATGCATGCCGTGCAGGGCATAGAGATTCCAGGGGAATGACTTAAAACAGGTAATGAGAGTCTTCATAATTGAATATAGTATATAAAACCCAGGTACATTCAGGCAGAATGAGTAGATTGGAGGCCAACTTACTGTTGTTTCTTTAATCAGTTATCAGAGAATGGAAAAAAGGCAATGACAGACACCAGCAGCCCATTGCACATAGAAGAAACAGTTTCCCCCCAAGAGGTGAAATCGCTGTAGACAACACTTCACTCAATATACAGTTTCTCCACCTTTTGAAATGATATCTGCTTATGTCAAATGCTGCTAAATTATCCTGAGCTAAATGTAAAGTCTGACACCCACCCCCATCACCAGTCAATAGACCTTCACACACTTTATCTTATTATGATCAGGATGTCACAAGTCATAATCTCAGTGGTAGTTGATTTAAACAATCACCACTGTGTCTTACACTGAGATAAGGAGCTAAGAGGGAACCAAGCCTAAAATACACTTTGTTTCGCTCTACATTCTGGCACAGACAAAAGGAAGAGAGCAAAACATTTTAAGAGGAACTTAAACTTTCACTGCAGCACTGAGAAAATGTGAGACAGGTGGGTATTACTGTATTGTTGAGCTTATCTTAACATCCCCACATTATCCTATTTCCTGCATTACTATGCATTCCTACACCTGCTTTACCTTTACCACTGATCTACTATCTCAGAGATGTACCTTAAGGTTTTTGTAGCCTCTAATCCCAAATTTGATTTCTGTTCTAGATTCTTTGTACTGATGTACCTGTCATGTACTGCTGCATTTTGGGGAGGATTCAGTGTTACACTAGCAAAGCAAGTCTGGGGGGTATAGCCGGGTGGGCCTGTACCCACAGGGATGGGGACACATGCAGGTGTGATATGCTATCCATTACACAATGCGAACCATTTCTCATCTTGGGGGGATGAGATTACGTAAGGAAATCTTTATTTTCTGCATAGTGTCAGCATAAGTACCACACAGGATGAAGCTGCAACTCCTTACTTCTGACAGAGATCGATGCTGAGTCAGACAACTTTTCATTTTTTTTTATTTTTGCATGTTAGCAATGGGTTTTGACATTTTGCACTTTGCAGCAGTAGAGACCTATTCAGAAATAGGGGAAGGGGGCTGGAGTTTTAGCTCCATTAGCACTCTTGTTAATTTGTCCTTGCATGACATAAGTGCATTTGAAGATGCAAAAAAAAAAAAAAACAACATTACTGTTGACGATAATGTGGGGATGTCAGAAACTTCATAAATTCCTTGTGGGTAACCCAGTTCAGCTTGAGAGGGATCACAAATCCTTCCAAAGCATATTCAGGATGTCCCTATACAATAAGCCTCCAGGACTGCACAGGATGTCACTTATTCTACAGAAATATAATCTGAATATGATACACAGCCCATTGAATTACACAAGGTAGGCACACTAAAACATATTTACCCAGGCAGCATGAAGAATTAGAGATTATTTGGGTAGCACCACAGTTACCAAGGGCAGAATAAAAAGCATAAAATTATTTCAGAGGTCCACTGATACTGATGATAGAAACTGAAACTGCTGAATATTAAAATCAGAAAAGTGGCTGGAGCATGAATGATCAATAAGGAAAGAAATTTAGCCTTACAGTACTACATCATAGCAAACTTACCACCCCCCTTCCTTGTCAATGCATATCTAAACTGGCATCCCTCCGTGTCTAACCCAACACTATTTTCTTGAGTGACTTCAACTGTCCACCTATTAATTGGGAAACCCAAACATCACTAATATGTTTGCACAAAGATTCCTGGACTTAATGTCAGCTCCTTTTACCAACAAGTTCTAGTTCCAGTTTTAGGTGCTAAAATATTGGATCTGGTTCTCACTACTACATCCTCCTTATGCTCAACACCTTCAGTTACCACATCGCTGGTCAAATCTGACCACTAGTCAGTAACTTTAACTATAGGGAAAAACCACATGTGCCACAAACCTTCTGTCTTTAGAGATACTGTATGGCTTACCTACTCCAGCTAATCCATGACCAGATGGAATTTCAGCTCCCTCCTCATCTTCATGACCTCATCATTTGATGACCTCATCATGCACTTTACCGCAGTGGTAAATAATTTGTATGCCCACATCAAAGCATGCATTGAGGTATGGGTCCCCTTATGACACAAATACAATGCCAAGTTCAGGAATAAATCCTAATGGGGGAACCCTAGCAGGGTTTGCTGTATGTCTAAACTTAATACCTGATCATATAGTGGAGAACTCAGAAAAATCAATAAAGAATTCAGAAGCAAAATCAAATCATCTTTAAGTAAGTTTGAACTGGAATATCCTCCCATGCTAAGGACACCCACACAGCCTTCTTTAGTTATGTCAGTTACTTTAGAAATAATGGTCAGTGGTGCACCAAGCTAATAGTTAACAACAACATATACTCCTCACTTGAGGACATAGTCAGTATACTGGCTGTCAAATTCAGCTCAAACGTTACTCCTGCACCCCTCTTCTATCTTTCCATAGCAAATTAGCATGCCTATGGCACCCCATATGATCCCTTCTGAGCAAGTCCTGAGTGCTTTCCCCAAGGCCAAAAGCACTAGCTCCATTTGTCCTGATAATGTGCCAGGTTGTCTCCTTGTAAGTACCAGAAACTGTCTCATAGGCTAACAACAGAGCCTATTTACATGAGAGGTAAGGAGAACCACTGTATTCACCCACTCCACAAAGGTGGGACCTACTACTGAACCTGGGAGCTATTGACCTGTAAGCCTCACCAGCCTTATCTTAATGCAAGGGAACACGTCATCATGGAATTTATTAATAAGGGTGCAGGTGGTCTGCAAGTAGAGGACCCAGGCATCCGGCACAACCCCTGTGGATAGGCTCAGGTTCAAAAGTTTAAGCTGAGGCTCAGATAATACATACTGTGCACTGATGAGAACACAGCCTGGTATGCTGTCTGGTCCCATGGAGATAATACTTTTAGCCTTTCTCAAGGATTTTATGCCTTGTTTCAAGAAGATTTCAGGGTAAATAAAATTTTCAGGGATACTGGAGGCAACAGTATGGGTAGGTGGAGTTATCTGCTAATATATTGGCTGTGATAGAGTGGTACAGTGGATAGCATTGTTGCCACAAGATGTTCTCCATTTCATTTCATGGTTGGAGTGCCCTTTCTTTAGTGTTTGCATACCCTGCCTGTGTTATGTGGGTTTTCTGTAGGGGCTCTGGTTTCCTCTCCCACATTCCAAAGACATGCTGTGGGTGGATGGGACACACTTAATTGGCCATAGGTGTGTGTGTGTGTGTGTGTGTGTGTGTGTGTGTGTGTGTGTGTGTGTGTGTGTGTGTGTGTGTGTGTGTGTGTGTGTGTGTGTGTGTGTGTGTGTGTGTGTGTGTGTGTGTGTGTGTGTGTGTGTGTGTGTGTGTGTGTGTGTGTATGAAGGGGGAGGAATGGAGGAACAACCATGTCACGGCTAGCCACTCAGTGGTGTGAACTTTGGTTCTAGGAGATGGTCACTGTTGATGTGACACCCTGACCCCATGTGCAAAACTTGGAAAAAGGGGGTTATGGTTGGACGGATGACTCTTTGGGATTGGCATATGTAGTATCATTATAGATGAGCTCACTGCAGTGTAGGACATCATTTCTTTAATTTCCTGACATAACTGAATAAAGATTTGTAGTTCTTTTTTGGTATCTGTAGTGACCTTAAAGTCATACTCTGCTTTACATTTCCTAGTAGTACTCTTAATATCCTTGCTGGCATGCTTTAGTGTGGTCCTTCGGTAAAGGAAGGGGATTTCTTACAGCTTATGGGAATTTGACCAGAGAGGTTTATTCCTGAATTTGACATTGTATTTAGGGTGGACAGATGCCAACTTTTCTTTAATATGTATTTTGTATTTTTTGACTGAAGAAAAGCATAGGAGTTCAAGGAATTACTCAACGGTCTAGCACCTCAGGAAGATGAGGAAATAACCAGAGATGAAGAAGTATGGCAATGCCTCAAAACAACATGTGTTAGGACTATCAAACAGATATGCAGCCAAGCCAGGTATGGAAGTAAGGTACATGAGGAAAACTGGTGAAGGAACACTGAATTCCAGGAAGTCATAAAAATAAAAAAAGAGTACAGAAAAAAGTGGGAGACAGAAATATGGACCAGGCTATGAAGGAGTACTGGTTGGCTAACAAAGAAGCTAAGAGGGGAGTTTTAATAATGATAAACAAGGCATCAGAAGCACTCTAACAGCTTTTGGAAAGTTGGTTGGTAGATGGGACAAAGAAACATTATCAGGTTGCAAGGCAAAAATGAAAAAAAAAATAAAGAAGATAGTTAGGCACCCTTCATGAGGGTTGCCAGCAACAACCTGTTCACCAGTCCACAGGGCATCAGAGGCAGATGGAAAGAGTACCTCCAGCAGACTCTGAGTGAAGAAAACCCCACAAAAGCTGTACTGCCCCAGACACAGCCTACGAAGAAAGAAAAAGAGGAGTTCACCCTTCCAGAAGTAAGAACAGCACTAAAGAAGATGAAGTCAGGGAATGCAGAAGGCTCAAATGAGGCTACAGCAGATATAATCAAGATGTTGGGTGAGATAAGGGAGAAATAACCCCTGAGGATACTCATAGCTGTGCACAGAAAGGCATATCCCAGATGACTGGACAATAAGCATACTAGTGCCAGTGTACAAGAACAAAGGGGACATCCACACATCCACAACTGTGGGCAGTAAAGAGGTTCATAGGTATTTCAGACTCATGTCAAACTGCATTCAAGTTCTGGAGATGATTGATAAATAAATATTGACAGCCATAGAAAGTAAGATGGGAGATGAGCAGTTTAGTTTTAGAGCAAGATGGAGCACAATTGACCCAATGTTTGCAGTGAGACAGACAGTTGAGAAGAAGCTAGAAATGAGGAGAAAGTCCATCTGTGCATTCCTAGACTTGGAGAAAGCATATGACAAGGTCCCAAGAAAGCTTATTTTGGCAGTCTTGTAGTGGTTTATAGTTCTAGAAACATTGGTAGACAGAGCAACTAGATACAAGGACTGAATGACTCAAATATGAACAGTGTTTGTTGTCACAGAGGGGTTTGCAGTGGGAGTGGATGTACATCAGGGTTCAGCTGTTCATACTGATTATGGACTACATTAGCAACCATTTGAGAGGGGACAGATCAATAAAGTTGCTGCATGCAGGCAATGTGGCATTACAGGCAGACTCTGAGCAATAACTTCAGCAGTAGGTAAAGGAATAGAATGCAAAACTGACGCACCTCAAATTACCATGTGATAGGACTATAGAACAGATATGTAGCCAGGCCACATATAGAAATAAGGTACATAAGGACAACTGGTGGTGGAATACAGAAGTCTAGCAAGTCATCAACATGAAAAAATGAGTGCAGGAAGAAGAAGGAGACAGAAAAAATGGACCAGGCTAAGAAGGAATCCTGGCATATTCAGGATAAGGATAATACTATGAAGGAATATTGGAATGAAACCCCTGTGTCACCCACTGGATTACCAGCTGGCTCACAGATAGGGCTCAGATAATCAAAATTGGGGAAATTACCTCCACAAAAAGGCCAGCCTCCCGTGGAGTCCCCAGGGTTCTGTGTTGGGACCTCTCCTATTTGGCATCTACTTTTCTGAAGTAAAAGCCAATACCAAAGGGCTTTGGGTGACTAAGTTTGCATATGGCTGTAAGCTATGAGCAGTCATTGAATCCTCAAATGACTTAGCCATCCTGCAGGAAGATTTGTCTGAAATAAATAAGTGGTGCCAACATCATGGACTGAAACTAAATGCGAAAAAATGTATTACTGTATTCTTTGGGAAGTAATTTACCCAGGGATCTACCATATTGACAATACACTCCTAAGGGTTGACCCAGTTGCTTGGGAACTGGGAACTTATATGGACAGTGACCTAACTTTTGACCAACTCGTATTTATTGCTGTAAGATAGTCCTTCTACATTATACAGCTTATAAGCAAAGTGATTGTGCCTTGATCTAAGGATGTCATTCTCCCCCGTTACTCAGCCCTCATTAGGTCAACCATTTACTATAATGACCCTTTGGCATGTATCTGTCCAGACACAAGCAACAGCTGGAATGCCCACAGACAAAAGGATAGACTTAGAAACTACTAAAAGGATAGAAGGCCTAAACTACATGTCCTCATGGGCTGACAAAAAAATCCTGTCACTACATTTTGTGTCCTATAAACTGCTAAGAGTTGACCTGTGACTGGCATACAAGGCATCCTCCAACCCATTAATGATGGATTTACTGCACATTAGCAAGTCAAATGACATCAGAAATACTCTCTCTATGGATCTAAATCTCTTCTGCAACATTAACAGAACAGTTTGGTGGGACAGGTATGTCTTGCAGAGGATACCACTGCTGTGGAACAGACTCCCCATCCACATAAAATAAAGTTCAGCCCTTTTCAAATTCAAGTGCAGCTTCAGTCTATTGATGGGAAACAGAAAATTTACCCCAGGGCTTTCCCCTGTACTACTAATGAACAGAGAGAGATCCGCACCACACGCTCCAGAGACCTCAACCTCACACCTATGAACCTATGAACCTATAATACTATGCACTTACCACGCTGCCTAGAGAGACTGCTGTGTCTCCTTTGGCAGCTCTTCCTTTTAGCTTTAATCTCCTGGGTTGCTGGGAAATAAAAAATGATGCAGTATTGGATCAGTTATTCCTGACATCTGACAGCAAAGACAGCTGCAGGTACACAGCCTACTGTGTTATGCCAATGCCAGACAATTCTTCTTACAAAATGGTGACTTTCCTTCCTGAACATCATCTTCCCACTGGCACAGGAGGTCTGGGTGGTAGCTCTGCAAGTCAGTATACTTGTGGCATTACTGCCCAGAGTGAATTATGCTAGTGGCACCACTCACATTCCGTGGCATGCGGCAGCCATGTAACCACCTTATAAAGGGAGCCCTTGTACGTGCCCAGCAAGTGCTCATAGTGGTTTTCTGTACTGCAGGACCAGGAAGTTCCTGCACCGTCTGCTGCAGGATGCTGGAGCCCCACCATAGTCAATGTGTGAAGAGGTCACAACCACTCTACAGGTCTGAATCAGGGGGAAAGATAGAAGGCTGGTACATATGGTCACAGGTGCCAGATACCAAGTGAGGCATATCAACATCAACAGGCTGCATGGTAGTGCAATTTGAAAGAAGAGAAAAAAAGAATTTGGCTTTCCTGTAGAAAGCCAGTTGGTGCTACACTCACATCCACACACCCTCAGCTCTTTGAGGGGAGAGAGAAAAAGGGCACATAAAGTACCTTTCTGTACTGGCATTCAGAAATTCCGGTACAGACAACAAGAAGGCAGGAACTGCACTTCCTGATCGGATCATGACCTTAGCACTGTGCACCAGGGATGGTAAAATGATCTGATTATGCCCCCTAACACTGTGCACCAGGGGTAGCAAAATGATCTGATCATGCCCCTAGCACTGTGCACCAGGGGTGGTAGTAGCATGTTTCTAGATAACAGCTTTTTCATTTGCAAGCATTTTCTGAAACATGAGAAATCTGAAACTTATGTATGTCTTTATTTTGTGACTGCAATCCACCATAATTCTTAAGGCATCCACAAATTTTATGAAGCACAGACCAGACGTATGAGGCAAAATCAGAGACAGTTGAGAGCTCTTCCTTCTGCGCACGTGCGTGTACTCACCCACTCTCTGTCACACCACACTCATTTTGGTACATCACTTCTCACAGCCCAGCAGAATCAGAAGAAAGAGTGGCACATAAAATGTTCAAAAGTAGAACCATGGCATTGACAGCACAGAGACAGACAAAGTTTTTTATGAACAGATCAAAAAAAAAAAGATGCAAAATCAGGAGAGCGAAGAAGTAAACATGGCTCGCTGTCACTATAGATACAGAGACGTTTATACTCCTACCAGCTTGCCTCACACTGCAGTCATCTCCAGTGTTGTTTATTCTCTTTCCACTGCTTTTTCAATTGAAGTTCCCAGTGTGACACAGAACCCTTTAATTTTTCAAATTGGTGCAGTGACACTAAAAGTTTAATAGGAATTGCTACTGGCCCCTTTGACGGACAAGTTGAGGGAAGTCAGTCTGTCCTTAGCTCTACAATTCAGCCAATGAAAAGAAATCAGAGGCATCTGCAGTCGAAGCAGACCAGAGCAGCAGTTTGTTTGTTTTTGTCTTTGGCGCTTTTCGGTTGAACTCGGTCTGCTAATGATTGGCAGTTGATTTTTACATACCGGCTTGCCAGGCCTGACCCACAACAGCAGCAGATGAACCTTAAAAGGCTAAAAGTAGAGCACTTTGTCAAATGCAGAGAGGTTGAGAGGTATCCTGGTTCCACTGTAATCTGACAAAGTAAACCACAAAGGTGTTTTATTTCTACTAAATGTTTGTGCTTTATTCAAGAGTAGCTAAGTAGTATTAATCTTATGTAGCTAGTATGTATAAACAACTTACAAATAAACAATAAGCAGTAATAACTGAGAATAAAATATCATGAGAGCTTTCATGTTATGAGTAAAGGCTTATTTAAATCTGAAACAATTTACTATAAGTATTTATAACAAACTTGACTAATATTGTTCTTATCCATACCCTTTGCCTTAATGGGGGGAATGTACTTTATTTGAAGTGGTTAAGTATTTATTTATTTGCATTTGTTGACCGGGATAGTCCACTGGGCCATGTCAGACCATTTTCAGTGGAGGCCCAGGGAGAAAAGCTCCCCAAGAAAATTACATTACATTACATTACTTATATATGTAAAGTTACATTACATTACTATTAATAGACAATATTCAGTCCAAAGTATTAGGTAGCATTAGTAGAATAGGAAATCATATTATTCATATTTAAACCAGACCGACAGAGAAAATACTCATTAGGTATTCATGTAACAAAACAAAGAGGAGGATAGGAAACAAAATTGAAGGAGGTACTTTAGGTAGGAGTATGTTACATGTCATTTACATTTGAAATTTGTATGAAAAGCATGTCTCAGGTAAGTTGTTGCCCCTCTGGATATTTGTACAAGACACATTTTTCTGTATTACAGGGTCATGAATGGGAGCGCTGCACCCTGTACTTGCTAAAACAGTTATGTTTTTATTAGCAACTTTTAAATCATATTAAGTGCTGGAAACCGTGCAGAACTTAAGTGTTGGAAGCAGTGTTTCCTAAAACAGCACATGCAGGAACATGCTTAATTACACTATCAGCTATCCCCTAAAATAAAGCTTTCAGATGACCTAGACAACAGTGTACTGTCAATTTTGGTGTACTAAAAATAGACTATAGGGCACCCCTCAAAAAAAAATTATAAAATAAAATAATAGTAATACTAAAATAAATGTAGGGGTATGATTGTTGCAGTTGGGATGTGTTTCAGTATTGGTGACTGTGTGCATGTGCAAATCTGTGTTTGTTTGTATGTGCTTGCACAGCTGTGTTGCATGGTCTGCTAGGGTAAACACTAGCACAGTTAGGTCTAACTTTACTAGGTTTGATTCAAAGACATGGCAATGAGCCACTAATGAGAAGTTGCTCATAATGGCCTTACCATGTCTCTGAATGCTAGACTATCACTATTGTACTACTGGGCACTGCAGAGTTGCTCAGATATCACTGACAGTGATATTTCTGCGAATCATGGCCGTAGTTCTCATAATGTTCTCTGCACTAGTCAACACAGCTGTCCTTATGCTGCAGAACAAGATCTTGTTATGCACATAGCGGAAAGTAAAGCAGCTTAGCAAAACTATAATCTGATTGTTTCCTGATGTCATACACACTTATCATACACTGTAAATACAGTCTGAATACTCTTTTCTTTAATATATATTTTATATTTTTGTTGACCCCATTTTTCTTGTATCTACAATATTTAAAATAAAATCAAAAAGTTATGTATTTTTATCACACCAAACAGTACTAAATGTAGACCAGCTCTTTTAATTCAACTTTTTTTTTCTATTTTATTAAACTTCATTAATGACGTCCAAGGACCCTTTTCATCCATGATTCCCTGATTTTTAGGTAGTAACAAACAAAATAATATAAGATCCTATGCAAAATCTAGTATCAGCAAAATTGTCTGAAACTCAGAAACGTTAGTTATGCAGCTGGCAAAGACTAATTAGCACAATTAAAGTAGCATAATACAGCCTGAAGCTAGTTAAAAGTGTAATAAAAGCAATTAACACAATTTTTAATTAATTAATTAAGGAGTGCTTTGTGAAAACAGCACAGACCTCATAAAAAGGAGCATAGCTTGACCATGGTCATGTGACCACAAGATCCCTGAAGTATGCCTATGCTAAATATGTGACTATGCGAGCTCACATGACCAATGTCTTGCAGCTACAAGAACTAATGAAAGCCATAATAAGGGCCTAAATGCTATTAAATGCAGTAAATGGCTGTATAAGTTAGTCAGAAATTGGGAAAAACAAACAGAGGAACAAACAGAAGGGTGAGTTTAAAGAAATATTTGGATGAGGGCCAGGGAAAAAAAGGCAGATTTTTTCTGTGAGACAGGTGCCCCTTTTTAAAGAAGAAAAGAGGGGGAAGGAAGTAAGGGTGTGACGGCCCTCCTGTGGTCCAGTGATCAAGGATCCTCAATCCTCACCACTGACACTGGTGGGGAATGTTCACGTAGACAGAAAAATAGACACGCACAGTATTTTCAGATGCAGCTCTCTGCACCGAATACAATTTCCCTTAAGAGCACACAGGGAATGCCCACTCCAGTCCAGGGGCTGGACTTCCTCTCGAAGCTCCAAATAAGTCTCCACACTGACCAACTCAGAGTTGAGTCCTCAGTCAAGTTTTCCAAGCTAAGTCCTTTACCACCCTCTGTGTGAAATCAGTGCTCTGTGTCCTTGTTAGAAGTAGCTGATGCACACACTATTTGAGATTTGATTTTCACACACACACCTGAGAAAGGCTGAAACAGATTTACCCACTATACCACCTTCTTGAGACTATAAGGTAGGTACTGCCACCAGAACACCCCAAAAGTCAACTACTCTAAGGCTGTTAAAAGGGTACCCAGTTATACTTAGTAGAATTAATTCTTATACAAATGGTAATGCTTAATCAAGCAGCAAGACTTTCAGGAGCATGAAGCCACAGTGCCACCAAATAAATGCAATTACGCTCAAATGTTAAAATATTTTCTAAAAGACCAGCCACAGTGAAAGGTATAATTATATTTAATGATAAAAATAGAAAACATGAAACTACTCAATATCTATTTACAGTAAACACCAGAGTTTCAATTCACAGAAAATATAAAAGCAACATAGATGCAAAGATTCAGAGAGATAAAGAAAAACAATATTTAACTAATCTCACTATATTTTCATAACTGACTGAAGAATTACTATTCTCTACTTACTTGCTAGAGCAAGGCAAGATGAATTGGATGAGTGTCTTTGTGTTCAGTTCCAATAACAGAGTGCTGACTGCTTCTATCACATCTCTCACTATTATCTAAGTACAGTTTCAGTGCTGGTTGCAGAATGACATTACATCTAGTCATCTGGTTCCCACACTACCCCCTTGCTAACAACCGAGCCAGAATTTAGCACAGATGTGTCACACTAAACACACAGAATATTGCTAAGACTTAATATATCATCTGGATGCTATAGATCAATTCCAACACTTCTATCAAGAGTGGGTCCTGCTGGACAGAAAAGAAATAGACATGTACATCAGGCTATATTGTTGTAACTGATGAAATATATATATTTTAACAGAGGATGGTGTTAGAGAAGGGGTCAAGCTCAGCGAAGCTAACCTTAAGGAAAATAACCTGAAATGAAATGGCTTGGTTTAGATCATAAAGATTTTATCTTATGGGTCTGAATGCAGCCAGAGATGCAATGTCTTGTCAAAAGGCTGCTCTGAAATCCTGCTCTATTGTCCTTAGTGGTGAAATAATTGCTACCCTGGGGTGCCAGAGAATGGCTTGTTAGTTTCTGGAGGAAGGATGGAAGTGTTAGAATTATTTTACAGTTTCCAGATGCTGTAATAAACCTTAACTAAAGTTCTATGTGCGTACTGTGACACATCAGTAACAGATCTTGGCTCTGTTTCTAGTGAGAGGGAAGTGTGGGAACCACACAGACAGGTGACCAGACGTAATATCATTCTGCAGCCAGCACTGAAATGGCATTTGAATAGTAGTGAGAGATGTGAGGTGTGCACTCTGTTTTTGGACCTGGCAAGACACATCCACGCTCATCTCGCCTTGCTTTACCAAGTAACTATGTAACAGTAATTCTTCAGTCAGTTAGAAAAAAATATAGTGAGATTAGCTAAATGTAGCTTTTTCTGTAGCTGTATGAGTCTTTCCATCAGTGATATTTTTATGTTTCCTGTGGCTGAATCTCTGGTGTTTATTGTAAATAGATATTTGGTATTTTCCCATTTTTTATTATTTATTATTAATATGTCTAAACCTTTCATTCTGACTGCTCTTTTAGAAAATATTTAACTTTTGAGAGTACTTGCATTTATTTAATGGCACTCTGGCTCCACATTCATGAAAGTCTTGCTGCTTGGTTAAACACTACTATTTGTATAAGTATTAATTTTATTAGGTGTAATTGGGTACCTTGATAAGAGTCTTAAAGTAGCTGGCTTTGGGTGTTCTGGTGGCAGATCTACCTTATAGTCTAGCTGGATGTGGTAGAGCGGGTGAGCTGTGCCAGCCTTTCCCAGGCGGAGATGTGTTAATCAAACTCAAAGAGTGTGTGTGTGTGTGTGTGTGTGTGTGTGTGTGTGTGTGTGTGTGTGTGTGTGACAGCTACTTTGAACTGATTTCAAAGACAGGGGCTGGAGGACTTGGCTTGGAACACGCAGCTAAGGACTCAGCTCTATAGTGGTCAATGGGGTGTCTTATTTGGAGCCTGGACAGAAAGCCCAGTCCTAGGACTGGAGTGTGCATTCTCTGTGTGCTGTTAAGGGAAATTACACTTGGTTGAGAGAGCTGCATCTGAAAATACTGGGTGTGTCTATTTTCTCACTGTGAACATTCCCCACCATTGTCAGTGCTGAGGACTGAGGCTCCTTGACTGCTAGCCCAGAGGAAGGACATCACACTCTGGATGGGTTTGGTTTTCAGTTGTTCCAAAGGCCAAACTTGGTATTTGAATTGGCAGGCCAAAAATGTATAAAAATATTATTCAACCTCCTTTTAGGATGATTGTCTTAGCAAATGGCGGTAAAATAGAACTAATTATCATAGTAAATAAAACACCAAATCCTGAGGCAGAAAATACTTTTATCTTATGTTAGGGATTCCTGAGACTTGTTGTTGTACTTGGTGGAAATGAGAAATTAATGTTCACTGTTGATATAATGAATTTATGCACTTCTATTCCACATGAATTGAAGTACAATGTGTTAGACAGTATTTAATAATTTATGGAAAGATGCCTTGAGTAGTGACATTAACACACTATTGTATTTTCTGTTGATTTAATTTTGAAAAATATTTATTTCTTGCTTGAAAAAAGTATTTTAATCAAGTTAGTGGAGTAGCCAGGGGAGCTGCAATTACCCCAGTCTTTGCCAATATAGTTTTGGATTGGTGGGAAATGGATTTTTTCCTATAAGAATGAACTTTTTAAGAAGTGTGTAAGTTATTACAGACGCTTTATCAATTATTTGATTTTTATCTGTAACAATGATGAAGACAAGTTCACAAAGTTCATTGTCTGTTTAAATCAAAGTATTCAGATTTTATGGTTTGCTACAGGCATGATAGGAAAAATATAGATTTTCTAGCTCGGACTACAGCTCTGGAATCTTGTAGCTATAGAAAATCTACCTTTGTAAATCGCTATTTACATTAAAGTAGTGGGCATCCAAGTAGAATGAAGATTAATGTTGCTAGAAGTTGGCTTATTAGACTATCCAGGCTTACCTCACAACATAACAAACTTGCAGAATGTAAATTCTTAAAAATCTATGTTGTTAGATACAGGTTTTAATGAATGATGCAAAACAAAAAAACGGAAGGATGAGGATGCACCTATCCTATATATAGGTTTGTGTGTTTCTTTCGGCTTTTCCCGGTTAGGGGTCGCCACAGCGGAACTCCGGTCCGCTAATGATTGGCAGTAGATTTTTACATGCTGGCTTGCCGGGCCTAACGTACAACCTTCAACGAAGGAATGCCCATTCACGCATGTCACCACACAGAAGACGCTCTAAATGAGAATTGAACGGGCAACGTCTAATTGTGAGGCGACAACACTACTGCAGCACCACCACCATAGGTAAGCTATAGAAACAAAAAGTAGAGACGGACAATCTATGAGGATGTACCTATCCTATATACAGGTAAGCTATAGAAACAAATAATACAGACTGACAATCTATGAGGATTTACCTTTCCTATATATAGGTAAGCTATAGAAATAAACAGTAGAGACTGACAATCTTAACTTTGCTTGTGCATCAATAGATAGTGCAGAAATAAAGAATGTATTAATTAATAACTGAAAAACTGCAAGGTTACAATGACCTTTAAAACGTGGTGGAAAAGTTCCTAGATTTGACTTTAAAAGGTGTAACAATACTTAGAAAATCAGAAGTTGACATTCATGTACAGAAGCATAGAAATAGTAAGAAAGAGCAAAGTACATTTAAATGTGGCAGTTCTAAATAGTGCAAATACATTAAAGAAGTTACTGTTTTCATAGGATTGCCACCTTTTCAAATGCCCAAAGTGGGACAGTTTTTGTAGAAATGTGAAAATTTGCATAACAAAACAAACTCACGGCCAGTGCAAAGTACATAACTTCACTTTTTTTTGTACAAATAAAAGCTCATTCTGACAGCATTTGAGTTGCTTATGGTGTTTCATATAACATTTAGGTGTTTCAGATACAAACTGTTTTATGCAACTATTAAAAGACATCTTGGGAAATATTTTTTTGTCCTAAAATCTCAGGAGATTTGCCATTTTGTCGGGTATTTTTGCAGGACACAACTACCCAAACAGGGACTGTCTCTTGCAAAGAGGGACAGGTGGGTAACCCTATGTCTTAAATTTACCCAATGTTGATAGAACAGATAAAACAAAAAGACAATGTACTTGATAGTACAACGGTACAGTCTATGTTGTTACACCAGCAACCCACCTATGTTACCTGCTGTTCCAAATCACAATGCAGTATAACTAAAGCAGAGGAATGGGACTACTGACGCCGCACATGCAAAAATGGTAAATACTCTAGTAATTATAACTGACCGTCCAGGTAATTGTAATATAGGCAGACGTGACATGCGAATTAGCGTGCCTGCCAGTCATCTGGGGTTTCCACGCCTATTTCGACTGTCAGTCAGTAGCGGCACGCCCATAGCTGCTCAGAAGTAAGCACGAGGTACTGTTCTATCATTATGCTAAGCAGTAACCTCAGTAACACTTTGCAATGGAATAGCTAGGAAAAACAGACGTACACACAGTCCAGGCTAACAGCACATTTTATCCGCTATTAGAAACATTACATGCGACTCAGAGCTCAGATTTTGATACAGTTCTAATGAACTCGCAATGATCGCACAGCTGCTGCTGATGTGGGATGATTCTACATTGAAAAGGGGCTTCTCTTACAAGCATGAAGGCAATTACTTGAACCCACATTACAGACAGACAGTTTTGATTTTTACGGTTGTGTACCCACAGTTAGTAAACATCTTTCTTGTAGCATTTGAATTGCTAACGGTATCCTATATAACATTTAGATGTTTCAGATGCCTAAAGGCCATTGTTTTGTAACTATCAAAGAAAAGTTCAGAAATACTTTAAGTGAAATCTCAGGACGTGTCCTGCAATAAATAAAAAAATCTAAATACCTAAATGAATAAAAATGGCAAAAGTGCCCCAAAGAGGGACAGATGCTAACCCTATAGTAAAATCTTGGACTGACGAGCCAAATGTGGTACAACATCAAAGTGCAAAATGCGCTTCATTTGGAGTGTGTTTAGATTATTGTAGTCTCTCCTACTTTTTTACAGCTGTTCCCAGGAGCTGCAGCACAATTCGGGACCACATGCGAAATGTACCATGACAATCTGAGTCCAGCCCAAAGAACAGTTTCTCCTGTCTTTTGGTGCACACTATTTGTTGTACCTGCTAGGCTCTTCCCCTCTGAAGGAACCCGAAAGTACAATTTCATCTGACTGTCACATTCCCAATTACAAACACGGTAGTGCTAATGAAGAATGTTAACAGTTTGAAACAGTTTGAGAAACGAAGCACATCACTATTTGTCAAGGTAGTTAACACCTTGTATGTTTATTAAAGCGTAAAAAGATGCATTTCCAAAAGCTTGAAGCATGGACTGCAGAGTACACACAATATAATTACAGGCGGTGCAAGTTCACAAACCCTCCTTATATCTTTCTCAAGAAACAGTACACAAAGGAATCCACGCGTTGTTAATAACATGAAAAGTGTGACAGCATGAAACGAGTGACTATTTACAGGATGAATAAAACAAAGTGAAAGTAGAGACGGTCTAACTTCCTTTCATTGTGAGCGCACCGTAAGATTCCAAGCGCTCATTAGAACTGTTGTCCCGATAACGGAAAAGTACCGAATAATCTTTACAACCGAGTTCTGACACAGCATGCTCAGAGATTGCAGTACTCTTAACATGTGGCTTCTTATTTACTGTAGAAGTGCCTGAAAACTGTGTATTTCTTAACTCTAGCTGGATGGGCACATTTTTAAATACCAGGTGGGACAATGATATTAGGTCTGACAGAATGCACATTCCTAACCAATCCTCGGACATTTGCTGTGGTTTGATTATGCAACTGGTGATAAATATGAAGTTTATAATGACATAAAACAACAAAGGTGGAGGCGATACTCTTTTTCTATCAGATGACCAAGATTTTGCAGAACAAATCACGCGCTCACCAGTATAAATAAGTTCTAGTCCGTTATAACCAAAATTACCCCACAATAATGTTTTCGCAGGCTTCCCAACTGTCCCTGTTTTGAAATAACATTCCTATTTTCAAGCCTGATGTACCACTTCAAAATGTCCTGAATCCTTCTTGTCACGTGTGATTTTTGAAGCTGTTTTGCACATGGAAAAAACCTACATAAACATACTGGTGGGTCGAACGATTTAAAGAAAGAGCTCCATTTTCTCGGAGGAAAGATAAATGCAAAACACAAGTGTTCTAATAGAAAGCAGAAATGCACTACATGGTGACATCAAAAGGCATATTCTAATTACACTGACACCGAGAGGTCCATGTCCTGTAGATAAATTAACTCCTCCCCTACCGCTCGAGGGGCGTTGTAGCACAATACAGCTTTCTGGGTGGGCGGTAACATCATCGTCTCGCTCAAAAGCTGCTCGGCAGTGCTCCCTGCTGGTGAAAAGCCAAAATGTTCACCCACTAGCGGCGCAGCTTTCGCATTGCCCACTCGGTAGCTGTCAGTAACCGTCGCTATTTCTGCCGTTTAGTTTATTAAACTGGATCACCAGCGCTCGGTTATCCCTTGTTACTACAGTCCACAGGAATACGCAATATAACCATAAACCGACGGACTGTAGGAATAAACAAGACTTTTAACAGACGTAAACTACATCATAAAGAGGTAGTTTGACTTCCCACTCACTTGTAAGGTATGGTATATCCTAGTCTGGTACTCTAAAGAACAGCGGATATTAAAAACACTAACATGAAACAGAAGAAGCATTTTTAATAAACGTGAAATAGAAGAGATTGACACAGGTGAGGTTATTATCTCACCACACAATTATCTATCTTTTCTGCGCTCCTCATCCTCCCCGAAGTACAAAATATACTAAAAAGCAGTACAACATTTTGGATATTAGAAAAGTCATAAAAAGTGAGGTTGTGTCTCCGTGAGGACGCTTCACAACTCAGGCTTATTTCGCCTTACATTTATCTGGCTTGTTTCGCCACATTTAATTGTGTCCTGCGGGATAGTTACTCCCTTATATACAGGAAGATAGGGTCTCTCACGCACTGGTACGATTCGATCCATCAACCTCCGTCTCCCAGTCTGCTAGGATTACAGGCGTACGCCACACGCCCGGCGCTGCGTTGGTTAAAGCTTTTGAATCCCTTTTTTTCAGAACAACGTCATGATTCCCTTGAACCCGTGCTGTCTGTGAAGTAACCGCATGGTGATGATCATCTCTTACACAAGCCGAACACACTGGAGCATAGCATGTCAGTGGTAAAGGACTGACAGCTCTTAGATGAAAGTCATTCATCTGGGGAATTTCTATGAATATATACATCTCCAAAGCTTCGTTTTATTTCATTCCAACTTAAATTCCGATGTCAAAATATTGTTTGTTTGAGCTGCTTATTTGTTAAGTGACCATTAGTAAGGACGCTTTTCCATCTATAATGTCACCAGATACACTAAAGCCTAAAAGAGAGACTGGATTGTCATTTAAGGTTCCCATTAATTTAAATTTCCAAAGTGGGACTTTTACATTAATGTGATATTTTTCAGGACAAATCATATCCATAACCAGTTCAAAAGTCCAGACATGATTCTTTTTGTCAGAATAACAGCACAGTCTTGTAGGACCTGAGTTGTGTCACTGTTTCACATTATATTAAGGTACTTCAGGAACAACTTAAGCCTTTGTGCAACTATTAGTGGACACTTAGAAAATACTTCTTGTGCCTTTTTAGGACACAAGTACCAAAAAAAGCGTGTCCTGTGTAAAGATGGACAGGGAGTATACTTTCCTTTTATAACTGCATCGTCATACAACAGTTAACATGGGATGGGAAATAGGAAATGACCCAGGGGATCACTTCTGTGGCTTTGCTCGACAGTGGCACAGGAAAATATTTTTCGGTACTTACGTATTATAGCAACCAGATTTTTATGAAGCCATAACTGTCACTGTTCTCGCAAAATGAGTCTGTGTAATACTGAAAACAGGTGTTCAAAATCCTAACTACTATTGTTTAATATTGTTTAGGCAGCAGTACTTGAAGTTACTGGTCTGTGACTTTCAGGTCTATTAGGCTTACTTACTTTTTCTAAGTTTGCTTACTTTTGGCTTCATAGTTTGTAAGTTGAGTGATGATGGTGCGTTAAGGCAGTTATTCTTCTGCCGTGGCTTGTTTGTATCATTGTAAAATCCTATCGGTGAAAAGGGAAGTTCCCCATGCTGCATGGTTTTTACCTGTGTTGTCCCTCATAAAAGCATTTTTCCCTAAATCACTGAGCATTGCCGTCACTCATGTAAATCACCAAGCATTGCATTCAGTGAGCACTGGCATACATTACCGTTTCATACTATGTGAAAAGTGGTTGCAATGCCAGAGCAATGTTTTTAATAGTACAGAACAATTTACATTGCTTATATGCATTGTACTTAAATGAAATTATTGATCTAAATGAATCCACTCACCAGGCTGAACAAGGAGAAGGTTACTGTCAGCTGCCTGTCGGGTGCTAGGATCTGCCACATAACACAGGCACTTAGGTCACTCCAGAACAAGTACAAGTATGACGCTGTCATTGTACATGTTGGTGTGAATGATCTAAGATGTACCTCCCTGGACTACATGGAAAGAGACATTGAGGAGCTCTCTGATCATGTAGCCCAAGCTGGTATGATCCTGACCTTGAGTAGCATACTACCTTCACCTAGAATGATACCACAATACAAAGACAAAATGATCAATTTCAACCCTTGGCTAAGCTTCTGGTGTCATTCTAAGGGGATCCAATGTCTGACTGGGATGACATGATAGACAAGCCTTGCTGTTTCATCAGAGATGGTTTGCACCTGTCACCCCTAGGCTTTCGAATACTGGCCAAGGCTCTTGCCGCCCCCATAGTGCCTTTTTTAGGCAAGGCTCAAAGGACAAACCAACCACCATAACCAGCACAGGTAACCAAAAACTAAGGGTAATGCTACTCAACGCCAGAAGTCTCAACCTCAAAATGCAAGCACTCGAGGCACTCTTCAGTATGGAGAAAATCGATGTTTGTGCAGTGACGGAAACCTGGTTCAAGGCTCCAGAGAGCACCCCAGTACTACCAGGTTACAATTCATATCATGCCTTCCGGCCTCAGTTACCAGATCACAGTACAAAGGGCGGAGGTGTATCCATATTCATCAAGGATATCCACATCTCCAGGTTAATGGCACAGCATGATGCCCCAGAGATCATCCATGCGTAACTATCAGCAGGCAAAACCACATTTCAAGTCATAGCCTGTTATAGATCGCCCACCATGTCCCAAGATGCTCACTCAGCATTCCTTGAGGCATTGGAAAATATAAAGGTCCTACCAAACACCATAATTTTGGGTGATTTCAACTACCCTGGTATAGACTGGGTGAACTACCAAAGTTCTAACTCCTATGCCCAGCAGTTCATCGAATTTATAAATTCAAATGCCCTTGAACAACTGGTATGTTCTCCCACTAGAGGGGAACATATTGCATTTAGTCATCACAAATATGGGCGCCCATTTTACCACACCTGTTATCACTAACTCTCTGGTCAGATCAGACCACAAACTGATAACCCTTGACATCCTCACCCCTCCACCTCCCCTAGTCAAAGAAACCACCGTAAAAAACCTTTCCAAAGCAAACTTCAAACTACTTGCGTCAGAAGTGGAAAGCTTCACTATTCCCTTGCAGAAGGATAATGATATCCAGGATGCAGAATCCTACACCAAGGCACTTTATATACAACGTCAGGATTGCATGGACCATGCTATCCCAAATTAATCCAAGACTCCTTCCTCAAGCAAGAAGAAACCAGTCTGGTGGACCCCGGCCATAAGCAAACTATACAATAAAAGTAGGAGGCTTATACAAAAAAAGGCCAAATCGCAAGTAGAAAATCATCCCTGATCAGCTTTAGTAAGAAATTGAGGGCCCTCATCAAGTCAACTAAAGCCAGTTTTGAAAAGAAAGTTGCCAAGGATGCCAAGGATAACCATAAGGCCTTTTATGGCTATGTCAAAAACCTAAATGGCAACGCTCAGGTCTGTTCTGAGCTAGTACAAAATGGAACAAAATACACTGACCCCACTGACATTGCCATCATCTTGGCTGACAGGTTCAGTGCAAATTTCTCCCCCCCCCCCTCACCACCTACAGGGCCTATTACCATTCCAGGGGATTGTGTAACTCCAATTATTACTGATACATTGGTTAATAAGGCTCTATCTAAAGCTATAAACACTGCCTCCATGGGACCAGATGGTGTCCCGGGCTGTGTCATACGTGAGCTCCAAAATGAATTAATCCCGCATCTGAATACCCTGTTCAGTCTCAGCCTCTCGACAGGATATGTGCCCATAGAATGGCGCACAGCAATGGTGGTTCCGCTGCATAAGGGTGGGCCCACAACCGACCCTGGGAACTACTGACCAATAAGCCTGACCAGTCTGATCTGTAAGGCAATGGAGCGAATCATTATGGAACTCATAAATGGAGAGATTGGGAACCTCCAAACACTTGACCCCTCACAGTTCAGCTTCGTCGAGGGCAGATCATGCCTCCTGAACCTGGTGGACTTCTTTGAGACAGTTACTCAGGCTATAGATATGGGAAAGGAGGTACACACGGCTTACATTGACCTTGCTAAAGCATTTGACACCATTCCCCATTCGGGTATTATTGATAAACTCACCAACCTGGGCATAAACCCTTATGTCACAAGATGGATCACAAACTGGCTCTCAGACAGATCCCACAAAGTAAGAGTAGCGGGATCTATGTCCGAATCCAGACCAGTAACGAGTGGTGTGCCTCAGGGCTCTGTCCTAGGGCCCCTCCTGTTTGGCATATACTTTTCAGAAGTACAGTCAAGCACTGAAGGGCTATGGCTGACCAAGTTTGCGGATGACTGCAAGCTGGGGTGCCATAATAGAGTCTCTGGCCAACATGGATATCCTCCAGAAGGGCCTTATTGAGACTGATGCATGGTGTCAAAGCCATGGTCTCAAGCTAAATGCTAAAAAATGCATAGTAATCCCCTTTGGAAAAAACAGAGCACCCATGAACTACCACATAGGAGGTAACCCCCTGAAATCTGAAGTAGTAATAAGGGATCTCGGGACCCAAGAAGATAGTCAGCTTTCCTGTGATAACCATGTTGCCAAGGTGGTTAGAAAATCCTTCTATGTGACCCATCTGATCACGAAAGGGTTCGCATCAAGATCTAAGGATGTAGTGGTACCCCTCTACTCTTCCCTCATCAGACCCATTATTGAGTACAATGCACCAATTGGAACGTACCTGGCTAGGCATCTCCAGCAGCTGGAGAGACCACAGAGCTACCTCACTAAGAGGATTACTGGCCTCAAACAGTTGCCCTATGCAGCATGATTGAAAAAACTAAGGCTTTTCTCTGTTGCATACCGCCTTCTCAGAGGCAATCTCTGTCTAACATACAGAGCCATATCAAACCCAGAACTGTTGAACATGCTGCATCTTAGCAAAACCAAATCCACTCGAGCTACACGCTCTAGGGATATAAACCTCAGCACAACAATGAATAGAACATGCTGGAGGGATAGATTCCCTTCGCAAAGACTTCCCTTGCTATGGAACAAGGTCCCGATCTACATAAGACAGAGGCCCTCACTATCACTCTTCAAGAGGAACCTTGACGAGTGGATGGGTAACAGAAAGTTCACACCAGGGATCATACCAACAGCTCTACTAGATAGGGGCCAAGGGTACTAGCTGCTAGATCAAGGGCCTAGGGAACTAACCAAAGGGGTGGTGAATACCGCACAACGTGGCTGGGCTAATATATGCCTTCGAGCAGATAGCCCAGCACCTACCTATGAACCTACAATTATCTACTTCAAACTTCTTGTTAATATTTGTGCTGTGTTTATGTATAATACACTCTTTTCACAAGAACAGTGAAAGTTATGGCTCCATAATAATCTGGTTGCAATAATACGTAAGTACCTAATTTTCTTGGGTGGCAAAAGCCAGGGTACCTTTTTGGCTAGGCTTATATAGGCCCTAGGGCCAATAGACTAGTACCTACCTATGAACCTATATACCATACCTCTCAGCTCTCTAGCTTTCAGGGAGCACCTTGATTTTGCCTGAAATTTTAGCTCTGCCCACCCAATTCTTCCTAAAACTGCTAGGTTTGGAGAAAAGGTGGTGAATTATACTTAATAAATAATGACAATAAATAAAGTTATAGACTTTATACTTCAGAAAACGTATATTAATTCACCTTCTCTTATTCAGTCTAAAGTTAATACCTACCTTTTTAACTCTTTCTATTCTCCACCCATATATACTCCCCACCCCCCACCTCACTTCCTTTTACTCACAGCCTCTCTTTTACTCATACTCTCTGTTGTCTCTTTTCTATTATACAGTCACTAACCACCAACATGTCCATTACTCTTCTCTCATGCTCTCTTCATCTCTCCTTAATATCTTCTCTTATTCTACTTTTCACTAGCCTTACCTCATTCCACACTCAACTAATCCACCAACCTTGCTTTCCAACATCCTCTCACATAATCACGCATCTCCAAAATCACCACTGCTATTCTATATCAGCCTCAGTCTTCTCCTGTACAGAATATACTCTGCCCAAAATTAAATGGTCTCCTAATATTTACCTACTCTAGAGGACAAAACAAAAATATATCTCTTCATATATTTTTATATAATTTCCGCTCTGGCTTTTTAACACTTTACTACTCTCTGATGATGTTCACCCTAATCCTGGTCCTCTAACTAACCCATCTGCTCTTTCCACTGCCCCACAAATCCCTCTGTGCACTCCTAACGTAATTTCAAAGCATATCTTTCTACTCTATCAACACCCACAATATCCTTATCAAGATAACAGAATTTCACTCATGGATAGCTCAATACTCCCCAACACAGTTACTCTTTCTGAGACGTGGCTTAAACCACACAACACTGATAATGAGTTTCTTCCCCCAGGTTACCTGAGATGTGGCTTAAACCACACAACACTGATAATGACTTTCTTCCCCCAGGTTACCTGAGACGTGGCTTAAACCACACAACACTGATAATGAGCTTCTTCCCCCAGGTTACCCGAGACATGGCTTAAACCACACAACACTGATAATGAGCTTCTTCCTCCAGGTTACCCGAGACGTGGCTTAAACCACACAACACTGATAATGAGCTTCTTCCCCCAGCTTACCCAAGGCATGGCTTAAACCACACAACACTGATTATGAGCTTCTTCCCCCAGGTTACCCGAGACGTGGCTTAAACCACAAGACACTGATAATGAGCTTCTTCCCCCAGGTTACAACATTCTGCACTTTGACAGAAGACATAAAAAAGGAGGTGCAGCTGCTATTTTGTACTCAGACCTCCTTTTCCTTACCCCCCTTTCTAATCCTCCTCCTTCCTTTTACCCTGCTGAGCTTCTTATTGCCAACTTTAAACCTAACAGCCACAAACCCATAACAATAGTTGCCACTTACATACCACCAGGTGATAATATACCCCTACTAGAACAGATTCTAAACTGGATGTCAGACCATATACCTAACAAGACCATAATACTTGACAATGTTAATATTAACTGGTCTGCTCTAACTCCCCTACCAACTGCATTAACCTTTTTGGCTACACATAACGTCTCTCATCTCCCACCTTCCATCGTAAACCTACCAATACTAGTTCTCTTATTGACTGGATTTTAGTCTCCACCCCTAACCTGTATCATAACTCTGAAATACTACCTGACTCTATCAGCGACCACTGTCCTATTCATATTCTTCAACTCTCCCCACATTTCCAGACCCCATAAATTCAAAGAATGCTGGAAACTAACTACCTTTAACCCCAAGATTTTCAACAATGCTCAGTCAGCTATAGATTGGTTGTTCCTCTTTATTTTACCTCTTGATAAAGCTGTGTGACATTTTAACTCTATTTTCTTTAGCATACTCAACTATCTGGCTTTTCCTAGAACTGTTAGAGTTAAATCCCACAACTCCCCCTGGTTAAGCAACTCTACTCAGTCTCTTATACTAAAAAGAGACTCTGCCTGGAAACTTTGGTCCAAGACAAAATCCCCATCTAACTTCCAAAGACATAGGGAACTCTGTAATCTCACCAAAAACAAATTAATAATGATACATGAAAATTCTACTTTCAACCTCAGACTACACAATTTAGAAATCCTAAAAAGTTTTGGAACACTATAAACCAAATACTGTACCCAGGCAATCCTTCAACACCAAATCCCTTTCCCAACAATACACCCTCTGAAACTGCATCCATTTTCAAATTTTACTTCATTTACACCATAAACAAATGTCCACAGGCTTCCAACCCAACTAATCTATCACCCACAGCTCCCCAACAACACCCCGCCTTCTCACTAAGGCCTGTTCCTACATGCTACATTAAAAAACTTCTCATACTTAAAACCTGCTCCCTATCTGCTGAAAAGCTTCCATCTTTCTTCCTAGAAAAACGCTGCTATACCTATAGCATACACTGTCTCCATCCTTATAAACCGCTCTATCGCTTAATCTACTGTTCCTTCTCTTTGAAAACAGTGCCATACTTTACCTGTTCATAAAGGTGGAAATCCCACAGATCTTTATAACTATCGACTTATCACCATACTTTCTCCCCTCTCAAAAATGCTTGAACACTGCATCCACAAACAACTCATGGCCCACATTACTCATGGAAACCTGACCACCCCTACCCAGCACGGCTTCCGCCCACATCACCGTACCAGTACTCCTCTCACTTCCTTTACCAATACCATCTCTCTTGCTAGAGATAATACACTTGTGTCCTGCCTATTCTTGGATCTGTCAAAAGCCTTTGATACTGTCTCCCACCCTATACTCCTCTTGAAGCTGTCCCAGCTCAACCTTTTCACAGCAACAATCTCCTGATTTAAGAGCTACCTTTCTGATCAGCAGCAGTCCATCAAATGGCTCTCTGCTACTTCATAGGTTCATAGGTTCATACTAGGCTATCTGCCCTAGGGCATTTATAAGCCTAGCTAGAGTGTGTGTGGCTTTCACCACCCCTTAGGATGAGAATACTATACCCATTAGTTTGCTGTGCCTCTGTCCAGCAGTGATACAGAGATTGATTCCCGGGGTAAACCTACGATCTCCCATCCACTCGTCAAGATTTCTCTTGAACAGAGTCAGTGAGGGGCTCTGCCTCACATGGACTGGGATTCTGTTCCATAGTGTAGGGAGTCTCTGGGTGATGAATCTGTCCCTCCAGCATGTCCTATTTATATCCGTGTTGAGGTTTAAGTCTCTTGCTCTCGTGGCTCTGGTGGATTTGGATTATTTGAGGTGGAGCATGTCCATTAATTCCGGGTTGGACATGGCCTTGTATGTCAGGCACAGATCACCTCTGAGCAGACGGTATGTGACTGAATAGAGCTGGAGTTTCTTCAGTCGGGCATCGTATGACATATGTTTGAGCCCCTTTATCCTTTTGGTGAGGAACTTTTGGGGTCTTTCCAACTGCTGCAGGTGTCGGGTCAGATACATTCCGAATGGGGCATTGTACTCAATCATTGGTCTGATGAGTGATGAGTAAAGGGAGACTATAACCTCCCTTGATCTAGATGAGAATCCTTCATGGTAAGGTGGGCAATGTAGAAGGTCTTCCCAACTACTTTAGCTACATGGGTGTCGAATGACAGACTACTATCAACCTGGGTCCCCAGGTCCCTGATAACTTCTTCTGTGCTCAGTGGATTGCCACCTATTTGGTAGCTAGGTAACCTTGTTTTTCCCGAAGGGTATGACTATGCATTTTTTGGCATTTAACTTTAGGCCGTGGCTCTGGCACCAGTTATCCGTTTCTGTGAGACCTTCTGAAGGATATCTGTGTCAGATGTGTTTTCTACTATGGCGCCAGTTTGCAGTCATCTGCAAACTTTGTCAGCCATAACCTCCTGTGTTTGCTTGTACTGAAAAGTAGATGCTAAACAAGAGTGGGCCCAGGACTGAGCCCTGTGGGACACCACTTGTGACAGGCTTTGAGTCTGACATGGCGCCAGCAACTCTGACCCTATGGGTTCTGTCACTCAGCCAGTTTGCAACCCATCTTGTGATGTATGGTTAACATTTAAGCTGATGAGTTTTCAATGATACCCGAGTGGGGTATTGTATCAAAGGCCTTAGCCAGATCGAGGTAGGCTGTATGGACTGCCTTTCCTCATCAATGGCTTTGGTGACTGTTTCAAAAAGTCAAGCAAGTTTAAAAGGCATGATCTGCCTTGACAAAGCCAAACTGGGTTGGATCCAAAGTCTGCAAATTCCCTATGTCTTTATTTATGAGGTCCATTATGATCCTCTCCATGGCTTTGCAGATAAGGCTTGTCAAGCCAATGGGCCGGTAATTTCCAGGGTCGGTGGAGGCACCGCCTTTGTGAAGTGGGACCACAGTTGCAGTGCGCCACTCCCTGGGTACGTATCCAGAGGTAAGACTTTGATTAAACAGCTGTCCTAGCTGTGGGTTTAATTCCTCATTGAGTTCGTGGAGCACACAGCCGGGGACACCATCAGGTCCCATGGATGCTGTGTTTTTTGCTTTGGAGAGCAGTTCTCACTTGGGCGCTGGAGATGTTTGGGGGGCTGCAATCGTTGGGTATAGATATCTCTCCTTTTGGGGGGAGGGGAGAAGTTTGCACTGAACCTGTCAGCCAGTATGTTGGCAATGTCTGTAGGATCAGTAATCTTCACATCATTTTGAACTAGTTCTGAGCATATCTGGGAGTTTCCTCCTAGGTTTCTAACATAGCTAAAGAAGGCCTTATGATTGTCTTTTGAGTCTTTAGCTATTTTTCTCTCGAAATTTGCTTTGGATGATTTTATGAGAGCTCTTAGTTTTTTTACTTATAGTGATCAAGGGTGTCTTACCTTTTAAGGATTTTGCTCTATCTTGTAGTAGCTTCCTCCTTTTGTTGTAGAGTTTGTTTATGGCTGGGGTCCACCAGACTGGACGCTTGCCTTTGGTACAAAGAGTCTTTTGTTTTGCTTGGGATTGCCTTATCCATGCAGTCCTGCAGGTGCTGGTAGAAGGCATTTGTAAGTGATTCAGCGGCTTGAGTACTGTTTTCCGCTGGCTCGGGGCCTTAAAGGAGACTACACTAGTCTTTAGAAGTGCTAAGTGCGCTTTTGAGAAGTTCTTTACTGTGGTCTTTTTTATTTCAGGGGGGGGTGGGATGAGGACCTCCAGCGAGATTAGTTTGTGATCTGATCTCACCAGTGAGGGGTATACTTCGTGTTGAACATTGTGCTCCCATGTTCGTGATGATGAGATCAAGTATGTTATCTCCTCTTGTGGGAATGGTGACTAGTTGTTCCATGGCATTTGAGTTTATGAATTCCAGGAACTTTTGGGCTAGGGTGTTTGGGCTTGAGTAGTGTTCCCAGTCTATATTTGGGTACTTGAAGACACCTAGTATGATGGTGTTTGGTGATACATTTATCCTCTAGTGTTTTCAGGAAGGCCATGTGAGGTTCCTGAGTTTGTGAGGGTGGCCTGTAACATGCTACAATTTGCAGAGCAGTCTTGCCTACGGTTAATTGCACCTGGATGGTCTCCGATGCATCATGCGTTACCAGTCTTGAGGTGTGGGTGTCCTTGATGAATATGGATACCCCCTCCTTTCTTGGTATTTTCCTGATTTTGGGGCGGAACGCATGATATGAGGTAAAACCTGATAGGCTAGGTGCGCTCAGGAGCCTTGAACCAGGTTTCTGTCACAGCACAGACAACGATGTTCTCCATACTGAGAAGGGCCACGAGTGCGTGCATTTTGAGATTTAGACTTCTGGCATTGAGCAGCATTACCCTTAGTTTTTTCCTTTTGTGTTCTAGGGTGGTAGGTTTAGAATTTGAGCCTTGCCTAAAAAGGCACTATGGGGTGGCAAGAGCCTTTGCCAATATCCGAATCCAGGGTGACAGGTGCAAGCCGCCCCTTAAAAGCAGCGTGGCTTGTCCAGCATGTCATCCCAGGCAGACAAATACTGGATCCCCTTTGAATGACACCAGTGTTTAAGCCAATTGTTAAAGCTGATCATCTTATCTCTGTATTGTGGCATCATTCTTGGTGAAGGTAGGATACTGCTCAAGGTCAGGGTCATACCTGCCTGGGCTACATAATCAGAGAGCTCCTCAATGTCTCTTTTCATGTAGTCCAAGGAGGTACGTCTCAGGTCGTTTACACCAGCGTGGACAATGACTGAGTCATATTTGTACCTGCTGTTGAGAGATCTGAGTGCTTGCGTTATGTGGCGGATTCTAGCGCCCGACAGACAGCTTACTGTGACCTTCTCCTTACTCAGTCTGTCCTAGAAAAACGCTGCTATACCTATAGCATACCCTGTCTCCATCCTTATAAACCGCTCTATTGCTTAATCTACTGTTCCTTCTCTTTGAAAACAGTTCTATACTTTACCTGTTCATAAAGGTGGAAATCCCATAGATCTTACTAACTATCGACTTATAACCATACTTTCTCCCCTCTCAAAAAAAAATGCTTGAACACTGCATCCACAAAACAACTCATGGCCCACATTACTCATGGGAACCTGACCACCCCTACCCAGCACGGCTTCCGTCCACATTACAGTACCAGTACTCCTCTCACTTCCTTTACCAATACCATCTCTCTTGCACGAGATCACAATACACTTGTGTCCTGCCTCTTCTTAGATCTGTCAAAAGCCTTTGATACCGTCTCCCACCCTATACTCCTCTGGAAGCTGTTCCAGCTCAACCTTCTCACAGCAACAATCTCCTGGTTTAAGAGCTACCTTTCTGATCAGCAGCAGTCCATCAAATGGCTTTCTGCAACTTCTCCATTTCTCCTCATTAATACTGGCATCCCACAAGGCTCTATTCTTAGACCCCTTCTTTTTAATATCTTTACTAATGAACTACATAAATCCTGCCCCAAGTCTTCCCTCATACAGTATTCTGATGACTCTACTATTGTATCTGTAGCTGACAATCCAACAGAACTACTTACCCTCACACAAACACCATACAATCATATTGAAACATGGCTTACTAACAACCAATGAATACTCAATCCTAAAAAGACAAAACTCCTACTTTTCCTCCCCAAACCCCTCTACCACCTCAAATCCTCATTTGATATCTTTTCACTGAATAATACTAACATCATCCCTGTTAGACAGACTAAGCTCCTTGCAGTCATCGATGACCAACGGAAATTTGACCTTCATATACATCACTCTATTAAGAAAACTCACCAAAAGCTTGGCCTCCTATATAGAAACAAAAGGTTCCTGACCCCTGACTCCAGAATCTCAGTACTAACGCTTACCTTCTTCCCAACCTTTTCTACAGCTTGCAAATATTTACAAATCTTCATTCTTCTCTTATCACTAAACCTGAATCTACCTATAACCAA
>NC_056731.1:1869016612-1869110570 GCF_019279795.1 Protopterus annectens | reverse complement strand
AAAGATATTGTGAAAGTACTTTCATCTTGTCCCGTTTGTAATAATACTAAACCACATTTGCAAAAAGAACCACTTCAATTAAGCCAGATACACGAACTACCTTGGTCGACAGTAGCCATAGTCATATTCGAGTGGAATGCTCAGCATTACTTAGTGTTAATAGACTCTTATTCAAATTGGTTCGAGATTGATCTACTACCTAACCTAACGTCCATACTGTCATTACTAAGTTGAAACGTCATTTCTCAGTCCATGGTAGTCCACACAAAATTATTTCTGACAATGGCACCCAGTTTACCAGTCAGCAGTTCCAGAAATTTGCAAAAGAGTGGGACTTTATCCGTATTACCAGTAGTCCTGAATAACCCCAGTCAAACGGTTTAGGTGAACGTGCAGTACAAAGTGCAAAGCAGTTGATGGAGAGTTCAAAGCATGACAATACAGATGTTTTCTTGAATTTGCTTAATCTCAGTAATGTACCCAGAGACAATTTACTTGGTTTACCTGCTCAGAGACTTCTATTGAGGCAAACTTGAACTACATTGCCAATCAGTACAAGTTTGCTGGTGCCAATGTGAAAAACACCAGAGCAATCAAAGCCCAACATTTCAAAAAGCATTCATCTCAAAAGTCCTGTTATGATAAAATGAGCAGATTTCTTAGTCTGTTGAGAGAAAAAGAGATAGTGAGGATGCAAACAGCGAAAGGTTTTGATCGAACTGGTCAAGTGATAGGATTATGTGCAGAGCCAAGATTCTACATGGTAGAATCCGAGGGTATAGAATACAGAAGAAATTGGAGACATCTTCTTCCTGTGTCTGAATCATTATCACAGCATCGCACCTGTGATATAGACTCTAAATCTCAAAGCAACTTGAGTGACATTCCTGTTGAAGGACATGTCTCAGCATCCATTCCTGTTCTTGATGTTGTCCCTGATATCCCAGTAACTGAACATTCAGCAGTGCATGTCCCTGTTGCTACATCCAGTCCTAATTTTTATATAGCACAATCAGGTCATATTTCCAGACCAGAATACACAGCAACCTGGACATGCTTGTTTTGTTTGTAATTAGTTCTGTATAACTGCACGCCAAATCTTACCGTCATATTACCATGCATGACCAGAATCTCAAAGAGGGAGGATGTAGACCATGTCTGTGTTTGTATCTTTAAGAAGCTTGCCAGTCAGTGGGCATGTGCATACAAATACAGAGGATGTGCAGGCAGCAGTGCCATTCCGAGTGAACAGCCAGAGTGTTAACATGTATGAGTGAATTAGTGAGTTTATTAGTTCAAGTTTATGTTACCAATCCTCCATCCTGATGTGTTTGTATGTAATAAATCTGCTTAAACGTACATCCCACCTGTCCGTCTGTCTTATCCTGACTAGACAAGCAACAACAGGTTTTAATGAATGATGCAAAACAAAAAATGGAATGATGAGTGTGGACCTATTCTATATATAGATAAGTTATAGAAACAAAAAGTAGAGACTAACCATCATAACTTTGCTTGTGCATCAGCAGATAGTGCAGAAATAAAGAATATATTAATTAACTGGAAACTTCTGCAAGGTTTCAATGACCTTTACAACATGGTGGGGCAAGCTCCTAGATTTGTGTTAAGAAAAATGGTAACAATACTAAAAGGTTATCAGACGTTGACATCTGTGCACAGAAGCACAAGAACAGTAAGAACAAAGTACATATAAATGTGGCAGTTCTAAATAGTGCAAACACATTATTGAAGGTTCTGTCTTAAATTTACCTAGTGTTGATAGAATAGACAAAAGAGAAAGACATTATACTTACGAGTCCAACGGTACTGTCTGTGTTGCTACATTACCACCCCATCCATGTTATCTGCTGGTCCAAATCACAATGAACCATCATTAAAACACAAACCTTAACAATACTTTGCAAAGCTATAGCCAGAAAAAAAAGACGTACACACAGCACACTGTAACAGCATTTTTATCACCTATTAGAAAGATTACACGTGACTCAGAGCCCAGTTTTTATTAATACTGAATAATCTTTACAACCCAGTTCTGAACATAGCATGCACAGAGATTGGGGAACTCTAGGGGTGTCTGAAAGTTAAACTAAGTATGAATTTCTTAACTCTAGCTGCAGCACTTGATAGAGATGGCCACGTTTTTAAATAGCAGGTGGGGCACTGATAATAGGTCTCACAGAATACAAATTGCTAAGCAATCCTGGGATTTTTGCTGTGGCTTTAATTATACAACTGGTGACAGACATGCAGCTTATAATGACAAAAAACAACAAATGTGGACGGGATAGTCTTTTTCAGTCAGATAGCCAAGCTTTTACAGACCAATATAAATACGTGGCAGTCCATTAAAATAATTACCCCACCGAATAATGGTTATTAGGGCTTCCCATCTGTCCCTGTTTTGAAGGAGCATTCCTCCTTTCAAGCATAATTTCCCACTTCGTACAATTTCCGGAATAATCCTTCTCACGCGTGATTTTCAAATTTGCATAAAAAACACACTATATAACCAACATACTGGCGGCTCTAAAAGACTTAAGAAAAGAGGACACATATGCTACACTACCCTTTCATCAAGTGCAAAAGAAATCCGTAACAGCTGTAACAGAGAGCGAAAAAGCACTACTACGCATGCTCACATCGAAAGACGTATTGTAACCAGGTCCGTGTCCTGGGACATAAATTAACTCCTCCCCTACCGCTCGAGAGTGCGTTGTAGCAGAATACAGCTTTCTGTGTCGATGGTAACATCATCGTCTCGCTCAAAAGTTGCTCAGCAGTGCTCCCTGCTGGTGAAAAGCCAAAATGTTCACCCACTAGCGGCGCAACATTCGCGTTGTACACTCGGTAGCTGTCAGTAACCGTCGCTATTTCTGCCGTTTAGTTTATTAAACTGGAACACCAGCGCTCAGTTATCCCTTGTTACTACAGTCCACAGGAATACGCAATATAACCATAAACCGACGGACTGTAGGAATAAACAAGACTTTTAACAGACGTAAACTAAATCTTAAAAAGGTAGTTTGACTTCCCACTCACTTGTAAGGTATGGTATATCCTAGTCTGTTACTCTAAAGAACAGCGGATATTAAAAACACTAACATGAAACAGAAAAAGCATTTTAAATAAACATGAAACAGAAGAGATTGTCACACGTGAGGTAATTATCTCACCACACAATTATCTATCATTTCTGCGCTCCTCATCCAAGTACAAAATATACTAAAAAGCAGTACATTTTGGATATTAGAAAACTCAGCAAAAGTGAGGTTGTGTCTCCGTGAGGCCATTTCACAAATCTGGCTTGTTTCGCCTTACATTGTGCCCGGGGGATTAGTTTTTCCCCTATGTCAGGAAGATATGGTCTCTCACGCACTGGTATGATTCGATCCATCAACCTCCGCCTCCCAGTCTGCTAGGATTACAGGCGTACGCCACACGCCCGGCGCTGCATTGGTTAAAGCTTTTGAATCCCTTTTTTTTCAGAACAACGTCACGATTCCCTTGAACCAGTTCTGTCTGTGAAGTAAGCGCGTGGTGATGATCATCTCTTACACAAGCCGAACACACTGCAGCATAGCATGTCAGTGGTAAAGGACTGACAGCTCTTAGATGAAAGTCATTCATCTGGGGAATTTCTATGAATATATACATTTCCAAAGCTTCGTTTTATTTCATTTCAACTTAAATTCCGATGTCAAAATATTGTTTGTTTGAGCTGCTTATTTGTTAAGTGACCATTAGTAAGGACGCTTTTCCATCTATAATGTCACCAGATACACTAAAGCCTAAAAGAGAGACTGGATTGTCATTTAAGGTTCCCATTAATTTAAATTTCCAAAGTGGGACTTTTACATTAATGTGATATTTTTCGGGACAAATCATATCCATAACCAGTTCAAAAGTCCAGACATGATTCTTTTTGCCAAAATAACAGCACAGTGTTGTAGGACGGGATTTGTATTCACTGTTTCACATAATAAGATAATTTAGGAACAACCTAAGCCTTTGCGCAACTATTAGTGGACACGTAGAAAAAACTTCTTGTGCCTTTTTAGGACATCTACCAAAACAGAGCTTGTCATGTGTAAAGATGGACATGTGGTATACTTTCCTTTTTATAATATAAATGTATTTTTATACGTGTGACAACAGTTAAACATTCCTCTCAACTCTCTCTAGCTTTCAGGGCGAGCGACCTTGATTTTTACTGAAATTTTAACTCTGCCCACCTAATCCTTCCTAAAAATGGTGAGGTTTGGAGAAAAGGTGGTGAATTACACTTACTAAATAACAGTAATTAAAGTTATAGGCCTAACACTTCAGAAAATGTATATTAATTCACCTTCTCTTATTCAGCCAGTGTCTCAAGTTAATAGTATTAAAATAGACCCTGATTATTTCTGGATTTGCCCCTGATTCTTTTGAGATTTGTCCCTGATTCGTTGAGAGCTATGTGTTAAACACCAAAGATTGTACTGTCATTCCTATAAACATACATCTCGACTTCCTTGCTCAATAATTCTAGACAAAGCAGAAAATAATGAGGTAACAACGGCCCAGTAATCAGGAACAGTTTTAAAATATTACTTGCTATCCACTAAAAAAAAAAATAACAGAACAACAGACCTAATGGCCCCTGAACCTCCAACAGTTTGGGTGTTCTATGATGTATTTTATGCCTTATTTTTTACATATTCATTATTTCTTTCTTTCTTTCTTTCTTTCTTTCTTTCTTTCTTTCTTTCTTTCTTTCTTTCTTTCTTTCTTTCTTTCTTTCTTTCTTTCTTTCCCTTTCTGTCATCCAGAAAATTTATTTGTTGGCCAATCAGTATTGGTCCTGTCCACAGAGATAAAACTGGTGGTATTATTTTTTTCACAGAACTGACACTGCCTCTGAAAAAACAGGTCTCTCACAAGGTGTGCATGTGCGCGCACACACACACAGACCCACACACCATTCTCACACTCCATGTTTAACTACAGTCAAATTGGAAGAATGCCAGTTCACTTGTTGCATGTTTTGGGGGTGTTCAGAGGACAAGAGCAGTTAAATAAAACCTGCACAGAGATAGGAAGGCCATATAAATTGTAAACTCCCACACAGAAAAAAAATAGCTAAGAATTCAGAGATCAAAGGGATGTGAGATGGCAATGTTACTGCACCACAGTGCCAATGATCACATTCGGTTTCACAAACATCAAGCCCGGACAACCAAAGATAGCCACTTATTGTGTGCAATGTTGACATTTGAATGTGATGGAAAGTGAACAAAATGGTGAGCTTCTCACTCTTAGATATACTGCAATAACCACCCAATGTACATATACACACATAAGCCATAGCACTAATTGCTTTATATTGATTTCAGCAAACAAAAATACATTGTGTGTTACTGATCCAGACAAGTCAGTCCAGTGACTGCTGAACTGTGATCAAGCAACCTCAAGGGTAAGCCAGTTTTATTTAGAAACCTCTTTTGTACTCATCATTTACAGCTCCTTTAATGAGTCTGCACTCCTCATAGGGGTGGCTCATGTTATTGGGCTGCAGGACTGCAGCCCCACCCCCCCAGAACTCATGGCATTTCCCAAGTCTGGACTGCTGCTGAACCAGTCCGGAGCATTCACACAGAAACCAGATTGCTGGTGAGACAGCCCGGATTAGGAAGACAGCCTGCAGCAGCAAAGATTCCAAAAGTCAATGCAGTTACAACTGCATAGACTGGAAGGGGATCGGACAACATCTGCAGGCTGGGTAGCAACCTGCTCCTCTCGTGGGGTTTCTAGTGCTGATGGACAGGAAGGAAGGATTTGCTCTTGCAGGCTTTCTAACAGACGTTTGAAGCAGGTAGGATACTTAACACAGCTTGGACAGACTTTGAAGCAGGTACGATATGTGTGTGTGTGTGTGTGTGTGTGTGTGTGTGTGTGTGTGTGTGTGTGTGTGTGTGTGTGTGTGTATCTATGTGTGTATGTGTGTGTGTGTGTGTGTGTGTGTGTGTGTGTGTCCCAGTTAAATATATCTAGTGGCTAGACAGAACTCATGAAATATCCCTGGTGGCAAAACTCAAACCCTATACCTTGGGAGCAAGAGCTTGAATTCCTAACCCACCACCACTTGTGAATTTTTTGCCTCATATTTTTGTTCTGTTCCTCATAAAATCTGTGGTTTTCTGGGTTTTGAATTCACTAAATAATGACAGGCATTTCAATTTCAGACTTCATATTCTTCAGAAAGTACATGGTAACACAAAACCTTTTATTCTAGCAATTTTCTGTTTATAAGATCAATATTTGAAATTTGTCCCTATTTTTGGGACTATATTCCCCCATTATTGGCTTAGCCAGGTTTTTTGTGCAAAGAGGTTGAGAGCTATGGTGAGAACTAAATTCACTGAATATGTTTGGGGCTGTATTCCCTCATTATTGGCTTTGTTTAGGTGTTTTGTGCTAAGAGGTTGAGAGATATGGTGAGAACTGAATTCACTAAATAATAGCCATTTATTTTATTTTATTTTATTTATTTATTTAAATTTGTTGACCGGGAGTGTCCGACTGGACGTGGGTCCATTTTCAGCGGAGGCCCGGTGAGAAAAGCTCCACAGTAAAATAAACAGACAGTAGTTACATTGGATTACATAGCGATTAACAATTTAACATAGAAATTACTTACAACATATTTACAGATGAAGAACATAGTACATCAGTAGACAACTAGAATCTTTATCTGTGAAGTACATAACAGGCATTAACAAATGTAACAATGAGAAGTTCCTGCTGTATAATAAGTACTAGGCTTATGAGCATCTGAGCTTGCTATCATCAAGGTAGATAGTGGAGGTGAAAGAAAGGTAGTAGTTGGATGGGGTGGATGATATTAGAATGGGAGTTGCAAGGGCATAGCCAGCATGTTTTTAGGTGCGCTTTTAATAATGTTTTGAAGTTGGTGCATGATAGTACGGAGGTAATTGTGGGTGGGAGTGAGTTCCATAATTTGGCTATGGCGCAAGAGAATAGTGCTTCACCAGCAGAGTTATTGGCTTTAGTGATCTGCAAGTGATTTTTGTTGCTGGATCTTAGTGGTCTGGTGGTGCGATAGGGTTGGAGTAGATTCTGGAGGGATGGGACATTTAGTGGATGGTTTACTAGTTTGTGGGCGAGTGAGAGTTGATACCACTGAAGGAGGTGAGGGAGTTCAAGCCAGCCCAGTTCAGCAAGTGAGAGACAGTGGTGACTATGGTAGGATGCCCCTGTGGCGAATTTGGCAATTTTGTTGTAGCAGGTCTCTAGTTTGTTTAGATCACATTGCCTTAGGTTGGTATATACTGGAGAGGCATAAAGTAGGGTGGAGATAAGGTGGGAATTTGCTACTGAAATCTTTGCTGCTTTGGTGAGAAATTGTTTATTTCTGTATAATGCTCCTAGTTTTTTGTGGACTTTTTTTATGGTCATGGATATATGAATGTCAAATTTTAGTTTATTGTCTAATTCCACTCCTAGCAATTTGGTGTGTTCAGTTGGGTATATAGTGGTGTTGTCTTTTGCTGTGATGTTAAAGTGAGAGTTGTTTTGAGTATGTTTGGTGGGTTGGAAGATGAGTAGTTTAGTTTTGTTTGGGTTGAGTATTAATTGGGCATTGGATAACCATGTTTCAACAGAGGAAAAGGTTTCCTGTGTGACTTTTTGCAGTTTGGGTAGGGACTGGGCTGAGCAGATGATGGTTGAGTCATCTGCGTATTGGATGAGTGTGCCATGTTTGGTGGCAGAAGCTAGATTATTGGTGTAAACAGAAAAAAGTAGGGGTCCAAGGATGGATCCTTGGGGAACCCCTATGGAGACAGGTAGTTGGGGAGATATGTCATTCTGCCATACAACGGATTATTGGCGGTCAGACAGGTAACTCTGAAACCAGTTGGTGAATGATTGTGAGAAGGATAGGTTATTGAGGACAGATATAAGTTGTTTGTGTGGGACCATGCCAAATGCTTTAGATAGGTCTAGGAAAGTAGCATTGGAGAGATAGCCATTGTTTTTATGCTGAAGGATAGTGTTAGTAAAGGAGAGTAAGGCAGTGGTGGTGCTATGGTTTGGTCGGAAACCATGCTGAGTACTGGAAAGGAGGTTGTTGGTAAGGAGGTAGTGTGAGACCTGAGAGTGTATGCATCTCTCTAGTATTTTGGAGAGTGGAGAGAGAATTTAAGTTTCAGTCTACCTGTCTTTCAGGAAATAGCTGATTTGGCATAGTGGTATGTTGCTCTGAATGTAGTGTACATGGTCCTGAGTTCAAGACTTGGTAGTGAAATGTATGGTGATAACACATCATTTTATTCTAGCAACTTTCCAAGATTATACAAGCAATGTTTAAAATGTCTCCCTAGTTTTTGGGCTTTTTGTCCCCCCCCCTTAAATGTTGGCTTTTTCCAGATTTATTGTGCTTCAAAGTTAAGAGATACAGTTGAGCGTCAAGTGGGTTTTGCAAGGAGCCGAGAGCTTGAAGAGAAGTTTATTGCTGCTTATGCTGAGTCTGTTTGCATTATTAATAGCACAACAGGTAGTGTGCTTGCTTTTGATGCAGAAGGCTGTGGGTTCTACTCCCACAGTACATAGATGCATTGCTGATACAGTACTGTGTTGTACTTTTAAAGGGGATGAATCCTGCAGTACTGAGAATGTCTTCTTTGGTTGAGATACCTAGTAACGATGAACCTGTTATCAGTTTGCCATCCATTCCCTATTGCAATATTTCTAGCTTATCATTTTTTAATGTAAGATAAGCAATTTATTCCTCCAGGGCAACAGGTACTTTATTTGTAGAAGAAACAACAAAATATGAAGTTGTTTGCTAGCAGCAACATCTTCATTAGGTACAGATCTCTTTAATGCAGAATTATTTAGATGATTTTTACTTCTGCAGAGGTTGTGCATATTTACTGATACTGGTGGATTGTAGACGTTTGAGTAGACTTTTATGATGGAAATGTTCTGAATTGGGCAGTTCTGTCATTATTGGTGCATGCATTTTGTTTCATTGTTTACTGGAAAACTGTTCAAAACAATACATTTAAAATGCCCTCTAACAACTGTACTGTATTATACAAGGAATATTATTTAATACAATCAGGAAGGTGTATCAAAGAACACTCCTGTTTTCTGTGCAAGGGGCCTATAATTTGAAAACAGCCCAAAGTTAATCTTTATCTGTCACTGGCTAGATGCATTTTCTTTGAATGTGGGTTTCAATGCTGCTTCAATGAATGTGAGTTTCAAGGGCAGAGAAGCTTTAATGCTAAGTCTATTTTCATTGTGAGACTGCATTGCTTTGTTTAGCAGATGTCTATTAATGTTTGTGCTGTAAAATGTAAAATAAAACTTTTAAATGAAATCCAAATCATTGTAGAAGTAAAGCAAAATGCACATTGCAGTGTTTATGGTAAATGGGGCAAAATAGCCAAGTAATGGGACACTGGAATAGCTGCAAGGGGGAGGGCACATTCGATCATGATTTTGTGAGGGGGAAGGGTGGCAAACTCAGACAATCCTGGCTGAACTATACTGCTTAACTGTCCAGATTTTTGCAAAATGAATATATTTTTGCTTATTTTTGGTTTGTTCCTCATAAAAGTTGTGGTTTTCTGACAAATCATTTAGAAATGAAGTCACTAAATAATGACAGACATTGAGTTTCAGACTTCATACTCTTCAGAAAATGCATGCTAAAGCAAGACCTGTTATTCTATCAACTGTCTAAGTTTATACAAGAGCAATTTTTAGCACTGTTTGTATGTTCCCCCAATATATTTGACCTTGTCCATATTTCCTGCATTAAGAGATTGAGAGGTACGTGCAAATAAATCACATTATAAAATTAGGTATATCCAAACCTCTCAACTGTCCCCAGTTTTGGCTCAAAATGTTGCTCTCCCCCTAATAATCCCTCCACAAAATGGCAAATTTGGAAGAAAACGTGGAGAGTTTACAATTAATAAATAATCATAATGATCAGAGTTATAGATTACTTTTAATTTCAGAAATGCATGTAGATTCTCTTATTTTGTCAGCTGCTCAAGTTAACAGTACTAATATTTAAAAGTGTCCATTCTTTGATAGGTTCCCAGCTGTATTGTGTGGCTATTTTATATTTTTGCATCACATTTTTCATAAAATTGTGGTTTTCTGGCAAATTAGTAGAAAATCATTAAAGACTGAAGTTAGAAAATAATGACAGACATTTGAGTTTCAGATTTTATACCCTTCAGAAAATTCATACTACTGCAAGACCTACTATTCTATTATCTTTCTAAGTTTATAAGAGCAATATTTAGAAAGTGTCCTTTTTTTGGGCCTTTGTCCCACTTCTGTTTATGTCTTTGTCCATATTTCTTGCTGTGAGGCTGAGAGGTATGACAAATGTGTCAGGGCTATCGCCGTCAGCCAAAGACATTTCAAATAGTGACATACTTGTTGCACCCCACTCTTCCATGTAGTTACTCTGGATGTCTCCAAGCAAGGCAAGGAGCAGTTATGCAGTGTAAGTGTGCAGAGTATCCCCCCATCCAAGGTAGACAGAAGTACTGCAGTGGCTTTCCATCTGTCCTTGATTTTACAGAATGTTCTGGTTTTCTGTCATATTTTTATACTGTTGATTTGTGCTTCTTCTTATTCAGAAAATGGACGTTGTTGCAGTGCCTACTGCTCTGTGTTTAAGTAGCAATGCCTTAATGACCATCAGGTAAGCTTGTCTGAGACTGTAAGATGCAAGTAAGCTTTAATACGCATACTGTTAAAGAATTACCAACATTGAAAGCCTTTTTGTTTTTTCCAGGCAGAGAATATTTACATAACTAGATAGCGTATAAGCCTTAGGTATTGAAATGCATATGACAGTATTTGTAAAAAGGACAGGATTACAGTATTTTCAGAAGCTCATTACATTTGTTGGAGACTTGCAGTTATCTTTGCAGGCTTTACCTATAAACTAAACAGAATGCCAGTCTATCATGTGTGGTCCTTAACCTTTGCTGTAATTCTTTAAGCAATTTATCTTGAGCTTGTTTCTTGTTTGCTGTTCATTTTTTACTTTGATCATGTTTTCCCCATGAAACAAGTAGATAGTTGTTTTCAGGCTCAGGCAGCAGGTCTTTTTTGGATAAGAAACATTTTACAAGTGGGGGTATCAGAGAGATTACTACTTTCAGCATGTTACTTGGTACTTTTATAAAGCTGATGAATATAAATTATAATTAGAACTGCAGCATAAGGGGAAGTGGTTTGAATTGAGTTCTGCTTGTTTTTTTTATACTTGATTTTGACTGGCATTCCAGTAATGTATTCAAAAAGTAATTTATTTTTTCATGACTCACACCCTTTTTGTTTCCATCTAGATATTAAGTAAGCTGTCAAGTAGCCAATGCATTGAAATATTTTTTTTCTTCTACACTTCATTTTGTCTTGCTTGGACTCTCATAATGATGGTTTGGCACCCAGGGCAGCGTATTTAATTAAAGTCCCAGTTTTTATATTTTTTAGCATAGCTCCACCCCTTTCTAGTTTGTCACACCCCTTCCTGTTGGTCACACCCATTCAGCTGTCTCCAGCAGCCCCCCTTTGATTTGAACTCACCAGCCACCACTGAGTCTCCTCACATGATTGATTATGGTTAGAAATGTCCACAGTAAAGTGTCCAAATTGCTTCATACAAATGTACATTAGTTCTGCAAAGCCAGAGTAATAACTGTGTAACTTGAGAAAATTCCATCAGGGCCATTTTCATTCACAGACAGGCCCTACACCCAGCAACTGTACCTTTCTGTTGACTGTGTACACCTCATATGTCTAATTGTAATAAAAGAAATAATGGCCACAGTCACACATTTTAACTTTGTTTCACACACATTAGTCCTTCAAAACTACAGTAAATTTACTTATTTATTTACTTTATTTTTATTTTACATTTGTTAACCAGGATAATCCAACTGGACCAGGTCCATTTTCAGTGGAGGCCCGAGGATAAAAGCTCCACAATTAGATAGATTAAGTAACAAAAATTGTCAGACAATGATAGCACAGAGACATGCATAATAACAATAGTGAGCTTAAACTGTCCCAATAAACTATGAAATAATTACAAGTTCGAAGGTCTAGACCTGATAATCTTGTGTTATTTCAACAGTAGGAAGATTAGGAAGGAGGCAAAGCGGAATAAGAAATACAGTCATCTTTATGTTATACATGGGCAAATCCAGGTTTTCCTGAGGTGTGATTTGAGTGATATTTGAATTGTGTGATAGTAGAGGAAGAAGTTATAGAAGAGGGAAGGTTATTCCAGTTTTTAGCTATGGTGTGAGAGTATAGAGATTTCCCAGCAGTATTGTTGGCACTAGTTATACAGATGAGAGATTTATTGGTAGAACGAAGTGGACAATTAGTAGAATAGTAGAAAAGTAGTTGTAGAGCTGGAGTTTTTTCAGGGTAATACAGGATGTTGAAGGCACTGACTAGCTGTTTGTAGGTGAGTAGTTGAGGACTGTTTAACTAGACAAATGAACAGGTGCAGTTATTTTCATCTACATTTTTATTGTGAATACCTCAAATGTCTAACTGTGACAAAATAATGTCCTTAATAACTTCATATTTGTGTCCATCAGGCATCAGCTACAGTAAAGTATTCTGACTTGCTTCACATAACATATGTTAGTTCTGCAAAGCCATGATAATGACATATTTACATAAGCAAATCATATGCCTATGCCCACCAACTGCAGCCACTTTACGGACCATGTATACTACATGACTGACTATGACCAAATGAATAAATACATACATTGTGTCCACAGTAATGCATTTCATTTAATTCCTATCATATGCATAGAGTGTGTCTCAGTGCAAATGCACAAAATGTAACTTCAGAAATGACTTACTATCCTTCTGTCTGGTTGGCAGTGGAGATCACTGTGCAGAACTTAATTACAAAAAAAGTATTTAATAAAAAAAAATTCCACTGCTCACAGTCCTGTACAGAAAATAAAACCCAGTTTTCCTTCAGCATGTATTCAGTTTGCCTCAGGCATCAGTCAAACAAACGTTTTATCCCTTTTTTTATATAGCACACAAAGCAGCCCCCACTGGCACATTATTTGTATGCCACAAAAAACAACACAAGGCCCTTTAATAAGGTAGACTTGCTTTATTCTCTATGGAGATGTGCACATAAATGCTGAACTGCTGTAAAAATAGAAATTGGAACTTGGCTATGATTCTCTAAACAGGAAAGTTGGTTATGTTTAAGGCAAACATAAAAGAAATTATATTAAAACAAGTTAATAAACAAATAAAGACTACCTTTACATTAGGGAGCTGCATCCTAGCACTCCAGTACCATGTGATGCCCCTGGCTATAACTAGATTGTATCACCATATCACCAGATGTATGGATATAGCATGGCAAACACATTTTACTTTGTAAAAATGCTCATTTGTTTTGTACACTAAGTTATGCTACAATTATTTTTTAAATGTGCATATAACTGCTTATAGCTACATATTTTTAATGGATTTTCAAAGTGCCTGATTAGCCAAACATTTCTATATTTCAAGATTACAATTTCTGAAGTTTTCTTAGCAGTGAAATTGTATGCTGTCCAAAAACACATGCTATTCTGGTTGGAGGAGGGCTCATACCTATCACCTGTCCCTAATTTTGCCTTATATTTTTGTCCTGTCCCACATTTTTTGGTGTATCACTGAGGATTGCAGTCAGTTAGTAATGCTCAGTGTTAAAGTTTCATACCTCTTATTGATCTGAAGATGCATGTTGATAAAAAGTTAATGGAAGAAAAACAGGTTTTGTAAGTGAATTAGAGTAATATTTAACAATTCCCTGATTTTGAGCCTTTGTTTTCCCATTATTTTGTGCTTTGTCCAGAATTCTTGAGGAGAGAAGTTAAGAGGTATACCCCACTCCCAAACAAAAGCATTTCTGACAGCAATCTCTACCCCCCCACCTCCACACAAAGGAGAAAAAATATTTTAGAAAGCAATTCCCACACAGGCAATAGGAATGCACACTTTAGAAAGCAATCTCAACCCCTCACTCCTAACTTTTGTAGAGACCTGTATGCTCAAATGCCATCAACCATACGTCATGTTGTTATAAGTAAGGCACTGTGACAATTCAGCCTCTCCTGTCATCCCCTTCCCTTCACAGAGCTGTTTGATGTTGAATACCCTCTTTACAACAATAGAATAACAGCGTAACAGAACCAAATGTACCCACGTCTCTAACACACATACTGTACCTGTTGTGGATCTGGGCATCCTAAACATGTGGACTTTCTTCACTTTGCTTCACTTGCTTCCCTGCAGCAAATTCCACAGCAGGATAAGTACTACAATGGCTGCAGCTATATTCATCATGCACTTTGTTAATGAGATAGTCGAGGTCAACTGTCCTTTTAAGCAATGTACACTCTCCCTTACCATGTGCCTGCATGAATGGCCTTGAGACACATCCCTGACCAAGTACCTGCATGAATGGTCATGAGACACATCCCTGACCATGCACCTGCATGAATGGTCATGAGACACATCCCTGACCATGCACCTGCATGAATAGCCATGAAACATATCCTTGAACATTTACCTGCCTGAATAGCCATGAGACATATCCCTGAACATTTACCTGCATGATTGGCCATTAGGCATTTTCCAGATAAATGGTCAAGTTCAAGTTCATTTAAGTACTTAAATCTAAACACTAGTACAAAAATAGTAAACTGAATAAACAGAAAGAGAGAACAAACAGTCAACCAAATATGTTTCATAAGCCAGGTCACATAGATATGTTTTGAGCAAATGCTTGAAACTGTCAAGCATTGGGATACATCTAATCCCATCCAGCAGGGGAGTCCATAAACATGGTCCCAGGTGAGGAAAACAGAGAGTACCTAGGGTATCAAAGGTGACCCTAGGAACTAAAAGCAGTCCATGTGAAGAGGACTGAAGAGTGGCCACAGGCCAATATCAACTGAGGAATTCCTTAAGCTAAGAGGGAACCAAGTCATCAACAGTTAACTAAACCAGGATGAGGGTTTTGTAAGCTGTGTGGGACTGAATGGACAATTAGTGCAGTCTCTGGAGAAATGGTCATAATAGGAAGGTGTCTAAGCACTCCAGTAAGGAGTTGGGCAGTAGAGTTCCCTCTGACTCGATCAGTCAAGCTCAGTACTTGGTAGCTCTAGGCAAAGGACATTGCAGAAGTCCAAGCATGATAAAGATAAAATCTGAACCACTGTCGACAAATCCAGGACTAGCTGCTTAATTGATGAGATGTTCTTCAAATGATAGCAGAATTATGTCATTGACACTGAAATGTAGTCTTTAAGAGTAAGCTAACTATCAAACACCATGCCAAAATAATGAACCTTAGAGCCAAACTCCACCCTCTCACCACCAGAAATGATATAGGCTTGAGAGCCATAGAAAGGTCACTGACCTCCATGGGGACATGTACGTAAATGTTTGATGCAACCCTTAGAGACACTAAAGAGCAATAATGGAATCACATTTTGGGTGGACAGGCTACACACACAAGCACATCACTGAGCTGTTCATACCCTAAACACCACGTGTTTGCTGTTAGTAGTGAAAACTAATCCTACCTTGAGTGCATGTCTCATGGCATTGAACCACTATATATGTAGGCCACCTTGCTGTCACACCATACCTCTCAACCTCTTAGAGCAGGAAATCTGGTCAGAGCCTAAAATAATGGGGGACAAAGGTACAAAAATAGGGACAGATTTTAAATATTGCTCTTACAAACCTGGAAAGTTGCTAAAATAATAGTATTTGTGTTAATATGCTCTTTCTGAATGATATAAGGACTGAAACACAACTTTATATCCTTATTTAATGACTTCAGTCCTCAGTGATTTGCCAGAAAGTGACACATTTTTTGTGGAACACACTAAAAATATGAGTCAAAAATCAGGATATTCTGTGAAGATCTGGACAGTTGAGAGCTATGTGTCACACTCATCCAACTTGTGTAAGTTGTACTCGTAGTCAGGGTGGGGGTCACATGCTTCCTTCTGCTTGTACCTGCAGCATATCATGTGCCATAATCTAACACATGGCTTCTTAAACTTTTTCCACTCATGACCCAGTTTTCACAAGAGAAAATTTTACGTGACCCCCAGTATATAGGTCAACCCCCCCCCCCCCATGCAGCCATTCCAGTACTAGGCTATTTCTCCCCAATTGCCATAAACACTGTTCAAATCTTTCAGTGTGAATAAAGTTTTATGTTTAACTTCTACAATGATTACAGATATTTGGATTTAATTTAAAGCTTTTATTTCAAATTTTATAGCACACATACTAATAGACATTTGCAAACAAAGCAATACATTCCCACAATGAAAACAGACAGCATGAAAACTTCCCTTCCTTTGAAACCCAAATTCACTGAAACAGCATTGAAACCCAAATTCAAAGAAAATATGTCTGACCAGTGGCAGAGTAAGTTTACCTTTGGTCTGTTTTCAAATCATAGGCACCCTGCACACATTTTTAGGACCATGCAAAAGTTCTTTGATTTATCTTCCTGGCTGTAAATTATAATATAAAATAATTAAAATATATCCCTTGTATAATACAGCATCACTTGTTAGAGCGTGCTGTAAATTTATAGTTCTGAACATTTTTCCAGTATACAATAAAACACAACATATGAACCAATAATGACAAAACTGCCCAGTTCAGAACATTTCAACCATAAAAAGGCCACTCAAGCTTCTGTCATTACAATCCACCAATATCTGTCAATATGCACAATCTCCACAGAAGTAAAAGTCATCTGAATAATTAATTACACATTAAAGAGATCTGTAACTAATGAAAAGGTTGCTGTTAGCAAACAACTTTATATTTCAGTGTTTCATCTGTTGTTCTGTTTCATCTACAAATTCAGTGCCTGCTGCCCTTGAAAAATAAATTGCCTATGTTATATTAAAAAATGGTAAGCTGGTACTATTGCAACAGGCCAGGGAATGGATGGCAACAGGTTCATAGTTACTAGGCATCTCATCCAAATGAGGACATACTCAGGACTGCAGCACCCCACCCCCTTAAAATACAATACAATATCAGCAATCCATTTATATTCTGTGGGAGTAGAACCCACAGCCTTCTGCATCAAGATGCAAGTATGATATCTGTGGCAGTACTAACACTGCTTTAATATTCTGTACCACAATAGGGATCAAAGCAGTTGTACATTGTAAACAGATCTAGGATGAGCAGCAGTAAACTTGTCTTCCCTTGAAGCTCACAATTCCTTGAAAATGCACTTGAAACTAAATTCCCTGAAAAAATCAGCTTGGTAGTTGGGATAGGATTCTGGCTCTTGTTTCCTGTAGCTGAGGTACAGAGTTTGATACTAAGTCACATTACTAACCACCTGCTAACACTAACTACAACATTTTACTCTCTCTCACACACACCTCAGTCTCTTAGGGCAGGAAATCTGGACAAGGCCTGTCATAACGGGGAGGATGAAGGTCCAAAACTAGGGACACATTTTAAATATTGCTCTTATAAACTTATAAAGTTGCTTGAATAACATGACTTGTGTTAGAATGCATTTATGAAGGATATGAAGTCTGAATCTCAAATGAATGTCATTATTTAGTAACTTTAATCCTTATTTCAGTGATTTGTCAAAAACAGTACAATTTGTATGAGGAACAGGCCAAAGGGGAAAATATGGACATTCTGTGAAACTCTGTACAGTTGAGAGGTATGAGTCACAGACAAATTCACCCCATATACCTCTGAACCTCTTACATTTAGAGCTAGAAATCTGGACAAAGCCACAAATAATGGAGGACAAAAGCCCCAAAATAGGGACACATTTTAAATATTGCTCTTACATACTTAGAAAATTGATAGAACAACAAGTTTTGCATTAGTATGAATTTTTTGAAGGGTATGAAGTGTAAAGCTCAAATGTCTGCCATTATTTCCTGACTTCAATCATCAATGATTTGACAGGAATTTATCAGAAAAACACAATTTTATGAGGAAACAGACCAAAAATATGAGGCTAAAATCTGGACATTTTGCGAAAATATGGACAACTGAGAAGTATGATCCCCCTACTTCCCTCTTACACACACATACACACACACCCCTACCTCCCTCTTACATACACACACACACACACACACACACACACACACACACACACACACACACACACACACACACACACACACCTGTCTCTTGTCCCTTTGTGGTCTTCATTCCAAACATTTTCTGGAATTCAAGTACCATGCACGAGGAGGATGACACCATAAACAATTGGTCTGACAGACCTGTTTTCATCTCCATCTGTGTGACCAGATGCAAAGGGACTTCTTAAAGAAGAATGCCATTAAAAAAGTATTTTTTTTTTAATTACAAGAAAATTAATCTTCTGGACAGCAGACCACCTCCCAGCCAGTGGGAGCAGTCGATGCCACCATGACCCCAACATTCAGTTACCCAACCCCATATGGGGTCATGACCCATAATTTAAGAAGCCCTGGTCTAATGCACATCAGTAGCTTTGGAAACTTACAATGCTATGTCCACTGCAATATCCGTGCCATCCATACTGGGTGCACCAGTCTGACTGCCAGACAATCTACATGTACTGCACCATCTAAGCCCCATTGTAGTGCCAGTTTTACATGACATATCATGAACAGGATTAATTCAGTGTACTCTGGCATGTATGACTGGCTGACATACATAATACTACTTAACTTCCAACCACTGACTAGTGCCCATGTATGGGCCAACGTTTTTGTAGCTGTTGTTTTGTCCTAGTGCTACAGTCAACATGTTGCCCTGCAGCATCTGTTTACTAGGCCATGCCCACCATGCTCGTCTTTGTCTCTTTTGCCATGCAACATTGTATACAGTGAGATTACCACATCACCTTCCATGACCTCTGCAATCATGCATTACATCACATGCATTGTTCTCCCATGAACACACTGGACCTTCTGACCCCTTGCCAGTAATCTTATCTTTTTTGTCTGGGAGGTCAAATCTATTCTCCACAGCATCATAGGATTCATAATAGCATTTTACTTCCCCAGGTGCCTTTCTGTCTGATAGTAGTACATGTGTTTTACATTTTTGTGCCTGTCTTTCTTTTGTTATCCTTCCTTTATATTTGTTTGTTGTTTTATTTTTCTCCATTTATGGCATTCCTTTATGTAGTGCCAGCCACAGCAGTGAATGTGGTGTGGCACTGGACACCTCCCATTCAGCTTGGCTTGCAATCCTTGACGGGTCTCCAGCTGCCTCTCGACAAGGTCATGAAAGTCATCGAGGAGACCTGGAGGGTTCCACTGTAACCTTCAGTAGTCTGTCACCAGGATAGTATAGTTGCACTCTATGCCAGTGCCACCAGTAAGTCACATTATGTTACCCAGCAGAAGTTAGAGGCAGTGATGATAGTCATGTTGTACTGGAGGCTTGATGCCCACATTGGCCACTTGGGGGACATCCTTGTGTGACTGACAAAGTTACACCACTGTGTGGCCCTATCAATCAGGCCATCCAAAGTTGGGAACACTGATGAGAGTGGTAACAGATATGACTGACCTCTGACTGGGTGCAGACCTGCACAGCATGAAAGGCAGCCATCATCCCACTCCATTTTATATCTCATCATGGTGTTCCCCTTCCTCACGTTTCACTTCACTCCCCAGTTTGCCATCCGATCCTCCTCACCACCATTGCCTTCCCCTTTGTATCTTACCTTTGTGCCTCACCTTTTGTACCAGTATCTCCCCTGTTGGTCTTTATTCTGTGCTTGTTTGTCTGGCCCTAAAACTATCCCTATACTCTCTTTCCTGACCTCATCTTACCCTTTGTGATGATGTGAAGTAGTGCCAGCTGTGCTAGGGGGAGTGGGGCAGTGCATGTGTAGCATATGCCAGCATAGCTAGCTGGAGTTTTGTAAAGAATTATATGTCATTTGAATATCAAACTGATTTGTACAGATGCTTGTGTTAAAATGTATTTGTAAAACATGTGTTAAACATGCATCAACAGTGGGTCCTGCTGGATAGAAAAGAAATATACATGTATATCACATATGTATGTCAGGCTGTATTATTGTACCTGCTTTTGTGTATAGATTTTAACAGAGAATACTGGAAAGAAAGGGTTAAATTTAGCCCAGCTAACCTTAAGAAAATAGCCTGAAATTAAATTACTTGGTTAAGGCCATAAGGATTCTATCCCACAGCAATGTCTGTGAAAAGCATTTCTTCAGGAAAGGTAGAAATGTTGGAATTTTTATTATAGCTTCCAGATGCTGTATTAAACCTTAGCAAAGTTCTGTGTGTGTATTGTGACACACCTGTGCCAAATCCTGGCTCAGTTGCTAGTGAGGGGGTAGTGTGGGAACCACAGTGTCAGATAATCTGATGTGATGTCATTTTGTAGCCAGCACTGAAATTGTATTTAGATAACAGTGAGGTGTGATAGAAGCACTCAGCACTCTGTTATTGGAACTGACAACAAAGACACTTCCATTTCATCGTACCTTGCTCTAGCAAATAAGTAAAGAACAGTAATTCTTCAGTCAGGAAAATATAGCGAGATTAGTTAAATATTGTTTTCCTGTATATGTCTGAATCTTTCCATCTGTGTTGTTTTTATATTTCCTGTGAATAAAACTCTGTTGTTTACTATAAATATATATTCAGCATTTTCATGTTTTCTGTTTTATTATTTATTATGAAATATATTTATACCTTTCATTGTGGCTGGTCTTTTAGAAAATATTTTAATCCTTGAGAGTCATTGCATTTTTTAGTGGCACTGTGGCTTCATGCTCCTCAAAGTCTTGCTGTTTGGTTAAGCATTACCATTTGTATAAGTATTAATTATACTAAGTATAATTGGGTGCCCTGGTAATAGCCTTAGAGTTGCTGACTTTGAAGTGTTCTGGTGGCAGCATCTATCTTATAGTCTGGGAAGGTGGTATAGAGGCTAAATCTGTGTCAGCCTTTCCCAATTGTGTATCTCAAAATCAAATCTCAAACAATGTAGGTGTCATCTACCTGGAACTGTGACACAAAGCACTGATTTCACACAGAGGGTGGTGGAGGACTTGGCTTCAACACCTATCTGAGGACTCAACTCTGAGGTGGTCAGTGTGGAATCTTATTTGGAGCCTAAAAAGGAAGTCCAGCCCCAAGATTCATGTGTGTATTCCCTATGTGCTATTATAGGAAATTGTGCTTGGTGCAGAGAGCTCCATTTGAAAATACTGTGTGTGTCTATTTTTATCTCAAAGTGAATGCCCCCCACCAGTGTTAGTGGTGAGGATTGAGACTCCTTGATCACTGGCCCAGAGGAGGGACATCACACCCTTACTTCTTTCCTCCTCTATTCTTCTTTAGAAAAGGGCACCTGTCTCAAAAAAAAATCTACATTTTCTTCCCCATCCCCTCCAAATCTTTCTTTCCACTCACCCTTCTCTTTGCTTCTTTGCTTGTTTTTCCCCATTTCTAACTTATACAGCCATTTACGGCATTTAATGAAATTTTGGCCCTTATTATGGCTTTCAGTAGTTCTCGTAGCTGCAGGACACTGCTCATGTGAGCACTCATCGTCTCATATGTAGTATATGCATGCGATCTTGTGCTGACATGATGATGGTTATGCTATGCTCCTTTTTATGGGGCCTTTACTGTTTTCACAAAGCACTCAATTAATTAATTAAAATTTGTGTTAATTGCTTTTATTACACTGGTTATTAGGTTCAGTCTGAATTACGCTACTTTGGTTGCGCTAATTAGTCTTTGCCAGTTGCAAAACTAATGTTTCTGAATTTCAGGTATGTTTGAAGACAGTTTTGCTGATACTAGATTTTGCATATGATCTAATATTATTTTGTTTGTTTCTACCTAAAGATCTGGGAATCAAGGGTAAAAAGGGTCTTTGGACTAACCCACCCACCTCATTAACAAGTCTATTAAATTAAAAATAAAATAAGTTGAAGTAAAATAACTGGTCTTTTCTACATTTAGTACTGTTTGATGTGATAAAAATACATAACTTTTTGATTTTATTTTAAATATTGTGGATATAACAAAATGGGGTCAGCAAAAATATAAAATATATATTAAAGAAAATAGTATTCAGACTGCATTTACATTGCATGAGAAGTGTGTATGACATCAGGAAACAATCAGATTATAGTTTTGCTCGGCTGCTTTACTTTCCCCTGTGTGTTTAACAAGATCTTGTTATCCACCATAAGGACAGCTGTGTTGACTAGTACAGAGAACATTATGAGAACTACGGCCATGATTCACAAAAATATCACTGTCAGTGATATCTGGGCAACTCTACAGTGCCCAGTAGTACAACAGTGATAGTCTAACATTCAGAGACATGGTAAGGCCATTATGAGCAACTTTTCATTAGTGGCTTATTGCCATGTCTTTGAATCAAACCTAGTAAAGTTAGACCCAACTGTGCTAGTGTTTACTCTAGCAGATCATGCAAACAAACACAGATTTCACATGCACACACACAGCCACCCATATTGAAACACATTGCATCTGCAACAATCATGCCCCGACATACTCACATGTGTGCGTTCATGCACTCGCACACATGCATGTGCATAAACAGTCATCCAGACTTCAGCAACGATTTCCCTACATAAGCACTTATGGAAGTGCATAAGCAGACCCACTTGAGCATGAAAACACATGCATTTACTCTCACACACACATGCATTCACTCTCACACACACATGCATTCACTCTCGCACACAGTTTTGCAGAACTTGCTGAAGCTCTACCAGCCCCATTCCTTGCACTAAAGAGAAATGGTGTGCACCATTAAAAGACAGCATATACGTTTTTCACTTTGCTTAGCAAGTATCACAGTAGAACAATTTTTTTGAATTTCTCTACCACACTACTCAAATGCTGGTGATATCTTCTGGGGAGAGCACATGGCTAATAGTTATTGGCATTGCCCCTGGACTGCCACATTTGCATGCAGCTTCACCAGTGAGAATACTGTTCATGTCACAAGCTGGCATCTTTGTGCCACTGCAGTGTTTCTGTGATCCTTGAATCACTTGCTCCTAATGTGTGTACAGTCCTGCTGTGAGTGGGATCACATAGTGCATTAGGCATTTTGGAGTCTCTGGTTATATCCTGGCATTCTAGACAGAAGTTACATTTATTTTAGTATTATTATTGTTTTTTTGGGAAAGTCCTATAGTCTATTTTTAGTACACCAAAATTGACAGTACACTGTTGTCTAGGTCATTTGAAAGCTTTATTTTAGGGGATAGCTGATAGTGTAATTAAGCATGTTCCTGCATGTGCTGTTTTAGGAAACACTGTTTCCAACACTTATGTTTTGCATGTTTTCCATCATTTAAATTGATTTACAAGTTGCTAAGACAAACACAACTCTTTTAACTAGTACAGGGTGCATTGCTTCCATTCATGACCCAGCAATGCAGAAAAAATTGTCTTGCACAAATATCCAGAGGAGGCAACAACTTACCTGAGACATAATTTTCATACAAATTTCAAATGTAAATGACACGTAACATACTTCTGTTGCCACAGCGGACGGACCGCCGCTAATGTTGGTGATGTTTTTTTTATTTTTCGAAGTACAGCCCCAGCCCGACAACCTTCAACGAAGGTACACCCCCCATTCATGCATGTCACACCGCAGAGACGCAGAAGACTGAGAATCGAACCGGACAGCAGCTTACTGACTGAGGGGCAACAATGCTACGCACACCACCACCGACCACTTCCTATTCTATTAATCCTACCTAATACTTTGGACTGAATATTGTCTATAAAAGTAATGTGTAACTTACATATATATATATGTAATATGTAATGTAAATTTTTCTTGGGCTTTTTTCTCCCTGGGCCTCCACTGAAAATGGTCTGACATGGCCCAGTGGACTATCCCGGTCAACAAATGCAAATAAACAAATAAATAAATACTTAACCACTTCAAATAAAGTACATTCCCCCCATTAAGGCAAAGGGTATGGATAAGAACAATATTAGTCAAGTTTGTTATAAATGCTTATAGTAAATTGTTTCAGATTTAAATAAGCCTTTACTCATAACATGAAAGCTCTCATGATATTTTATTCTCAGTTATTACTGCTTATTGTTTATTTGTAAGTTGTTTATACATACTAGCTACATAAGATTAATACTACTTAGCTACTCTTGAATAAAGCACAAACGTTTAGTAGAAATAAAACACCTTCGTAGTTTACTTTGCCAGATTACAGTGGAACCAGGATACCTCTCAACCTCTCTGCATTTGACAAAGTGCTCTACTTTTAGCCTTTTAAGGTTCATCTGCTCCTCTGGTCTGCTTTGACCACAGATGGCTCTGATTTCTTTTCATTGGCTGAGTTGTAGAGCTAATGACAGACTGTCTTCCCACAACTTGTCAGTCAAAGGGACCAGTAGCAATTCCTATTAAACGTTTAGTGTCACTGCACCAATTTGAAAAATTAAAGGGTTCTGTGTCACACTGGGAACTTCAATTGAAAAAGCAGTGGAAAGAGAATAAACAACACTGGAGAAGACTGCAGTGTGAGGCAAGCTGGTAGGAGTATAAACGTCTCTGTATCTATAGTGACAGCGAGCCATGTTTACTTCTTTGCTCTCCTGATTTTGCATCTTTTTTTTGGTCTGTTCATAATAAACTTTATCCATCTCTGTGCCATGGTTCTATTTATGAGTATTTTATGTGCCACTCTTTCTTCTAGTTCTGCTGGGCTGTGAGAAGTGATGCAACAAAATGAGTAAGTGTGCATGTGTGAGAGAGTGGTTGAGCATACACATGTGCGCAGAGGGCATAGCTCTCAGCAGTCTCTGATTTTGCCTTGTATTTCTACCCTGTGCTTCATAAAATGTGTGAGTGCCTTAAAACCTGTTGTGGATTGCAGTCACAAAATAAAGACAGACATAAGTGTCACTCGTCTTGTGTATATTCAATAAGATGATGAGGCTGGGTATTCATTTAAGTAGTTTATCACACACAAACACATCAGGATGGTTGACTGAAACATTAAACTAAATGAACTAACTAACTGACTGACTACTACACACATTTATGCTTACATTCTGGCTGCTCACTCAAAATGGCACTCTTGGTTGCACATGCTCAGTACTTATATGCACATGCTCACTGACTGGAATAGCTCTTAAAGGAACATAAGCACTCTAATCTACATCCTCCCTCTTTGACTAGTTGGTCATGCAAATATACAATGACAATCATATGAGCATGCAAATTATACAGATACATACAAATAACAATCATGTCCAGGTTGCTCTGTATTTGAGAGTAGGTCTTGTGATACGACCTGACCTTGTAATGTAATAATTATAACTGGGTTTAGCAACAAGAACAGTCACCTGGGAATGTTCTTCTTGAGGACTTTCAGGGATACTTTCAGGAACAAGAACAGGCAATGAAATGTTCTCTGGAACAGGAACATTGAACAAATCACTCTGAGAATTGCAGCCTTTGTTACAAGCAAGATGATGCAACACTGGCTCAGACACCAGTAATAAATGTTTCTGATTCTGCCTGAATTCCATGCCTTGCAACTCGATGTATGATCTTGGTTCTTCACACAAATATTTCACAAGTCCTATTCGGTCAAATCCTTTTGCTGTCTGCATTCTCACTATCTCTCCTTCTTTTAATGGATTCACAGGCTTGCTGGTTTTATCATGGTAGGACTTTTGGGAAAATCACTTTTATAAGAGTTGAGCTTTTACTGCTTTGCATTTTTCTTAGTCTTGAAACATGCATGTCCACAGCTAGAAGAGTTTGGCTTTAATGTTCTGAAATTGTCCATAAATAGACTTAAAAGGAAAAAGAAAAGTCTTGGACATTCAGAATTGCCATTTAGTTAAAACACCTGATATCCTTAAAGGGTAATTTGTATATATCCCACGTTGCCTCCGATACAAGAGGTTTAAGGTATCATACAGTGGAAAGTCTAGCTTTGCTAGATTTTTCTTTTTGTGTTTTTAACCAGTTGGTTTTCCTGTGTGACCTTTTTACTCATTGTTTAGTTTGTTAGTTGGGATATTTTGTAGATACCCTAATGTTTATGGACATCAGTTGGGTACAACAACCCTGTATTTCCAAATGTCAAACATTCCTCGTATGCTGTGAGGTGACTTTTTTAATCATTGTTTTAGTACTTAGGACCAACAAATTCTTACTTATTGGTAATGTGGTTCTGGTCTGTCTTGACATTATCTTCTGGTAAGGTGAACCAAGATGATTGTCATGAGGTATCGTTCTGAGATTTAGGAAAACATCAGTATTGTCATGTTTAGACTTTTCCAAAAGCTGTTTTGCACTTTGAACTGCACGTTCTGCCAAGCAATTAGACTATGGGTATTCAGGACTACTTGTAAAATAAATAAAGTCCCATGTTTCGGCAGCTCTTTTAAACCGCTGACTTGTAAACTGTGCACCATTGTCAGAAATGACTTTGTGCGGACTACCGTAGACAGAAAAATATCTCTTCAACTTAGTAATGACTGTACTGGATGTGAGATTAGGAAATAGGTCAATCTTGAACCAATATGAATAAGAGTCTACTTCTTTTTTTTCCCGGTTAGGGGTCACCACAGCGGAGCACCTGTCCACTCAGGATTGACAGTGGAGTTTTTTTTATGGTGTCGAGTTGCCAGCCTGGCACCCAACTTTCCACAGAAGGCACACACATGCACACACTCACATCTAGGGCCAATTTAGAGTGTCTAGTCCACCTATAGCATGTCTTTGGGATGTGGGAAGAAACCGGAACACCCAGAGGAAACTCACCTGACCACAGGGAGGACATGCAGACTCCGCACAGAAGGCACCACAGCCGAAGATTGAACCAGAGAACCGCTTGCTGTGAGGCAGCAATGCTAACCACTGCACCACCGTGGCCACCCTTGAATAAGAGTCTACTAATACCGAGTAATTCTGACCATTCCATTCGAAAATATCTGTAGCTACTGTTGACCAAGGTAGTTCAGGAATCTGGCTTAGCTAAAGGGGTTCTTTTTGTTGATGTAGTTTAGTACTATTACAAACAGAACAATATGAGAGTTCTCTCTCAATATCTTTTGACATAAAAGGCCAAAGTACTAGTCCTTTCACCCTTCTATTGGTAGAATCAGTTCATGGGTGGTCATGATGCAAGATTTTAATATACTCTTGTCACAAGAATTTTGGAACAATCATTTTTGGACCTTTCATGATGATATCATCTTCCATCAAAATCTCACCTCTGCAGGAAAAATACTTTTGCACATCTGGTGGTAAACAAGATTGGTTTGACAGCCATGCTCGGCTGATAAAGTGGTTGAGCTTCTGAAGAATTGGATCTGAAGCTGTGTAAGTTCTAAGCTCATCAAGATGTGTAGATGAAGAATTTCTCACTTCCATGACTTCAAAATCAGGTTTCTCATTTTCCTGCTATTCAGTGATTTTTCTGGTTGATCTAGGTAAAGTATCAATAAGATAAAGAAGATTACCTTTTGTTTAAACCAAGTAAAAATTGTACTTTTGCAATTTTAACATCATGCATTGCAATCTCGCAGGAGCAGTGTGCATAGTTTTTTTTTCAAAATAATAACCAAAGGTTGGTTGTCTATCTCAATAGAAATAGGTCGACCATAAATTTAATCATGGAACTTCAAACATGCAAACATAATTGCCAAGAGCTCTTTCTCTATTTGAGTATACTGCATCTTAGTTTGGGTTAGAATTCTGGATGCAGAGGCCACTGGTCTACCCTCTTGAAGAATGACTGCACCAAGACCAAACTTCAAAGCGTCACAAGAAACAGTTACATGTTTGTGAACATCATAATATCTTAAAGTGGGTGGACTGGCAATTCTCTTTTTCAGGACATCAAATGCTCTTTGGCGTTGTTCTGATCAGGACCAAGTTGCATCTTTGCATGTCAGCTTTCTTAGTGGTGCTGAAATTTCCTTCAGATTTGGAGCGCACTTTCTTAAATAGTTGACCATGCCAAGATAAAGAAGTGACATTGTCTGGAGCTGGCATCTCAAGAAGTTCAGCTTCCTTGGAAAGATCTGGTCGTAAGCCTGAACAAGTAAACAAATAACCCACATAAGTAACTTCTTATAGCCTGAATTTGCATTTCTGAATATTCAGCATAAAATTCACTTCACGAGCATGTTCTAGAACTTTCTTGAGGTTTCTATCATGTTTGACTTCACCATTGCCTCCTACAAGAATATCATCTACTATAATAACACATGGATAGCCAGAAAAAAAAATTGCTCCATTGCATATTGAAAGACTTCACTGGCAGAATTTATCCCAAATGGCATTCTCAAAAATCTGTACCTTCCGAATGGTGCACTGAAAGTGGTTAGTAATGAAGATTTTCGGTCAAGCAAAATTTGCCAAAATGAATGTTTTGCATCTAAGACAGAACAAACAGTGGCATTTGACATAAGAGCAGCAACTGCTTCTACTGTATGCATTGGATGATGAGGTCATTTCAGTGCTTTGTTTAAGTCTCTTGGATCAATACATATTTTAATATCATTAGAGCTTTTCTTGTGAGCTACCGCCATGGAGGATACCCATTCAGTTGGTTCTTCTACTGGACAAATTACTCCTAGATGCACCATTCTGTCTAGCTCAGCTTTGACTCTGCCTTGCAGGGCTACTGGAACTTTCCATGTGGGTCTGATAACTGGGCTTACTTCATGATCTAAAATCATAGAATGCACAACTGGGAGTTTGCCCAACTTGTCTTCGAAAAGATCAGCATAGTCAGAAAAAAACAGTTTGTGTGAAATCCTCATTGTTGCACATGCTTACATGGTGGACTTCTGTGTTAAATGAAAGAAGTCCCATTTTCAAACTGTCTGAGGACTAATAATGACTGTACATGTCTTTTTACTATGTAAAATTGCAAGTCATAGCTGTTCCCAGCAGAGTAACATGAATGCACTACTGAGCCTTTGGTTTGAATTTCTTCACCACTATAAGCAACAAGCTTCACACACTTTGCCAGATCAAGCTTCTAACTAGCTCTTACTTTGGAAAACATTTCTGCTGACATAACATTGCATTTTTACCCAATATCAACTTTGAGCTCTACAGGTCTCCCATTAATCAGAACAGTACAAAATACTTCATTCTTTGCCCACAAATCTACTGCACTGACTGTTTCATCAAGCACAGACACACTATCAACATAAAAAGTAGGGTTGTAGTGTTCTAGCCGATCAACTTGCCTCTTTGAATGCTCTCTTTTAATAAAAAAATGTGCCACTTTTGATTTACAGAACCTTTTGTAATGATTCTGCTTTCTACATGTGTGGCACTGCTGGCCAAAAGCTAAGCACTTTTCTGTTTTGGGTTCATGGTCTCCCCCACAAGTACAACAATTAATAATAAAGCTTGGTAATGCAGCTAACTTTGTTGGTTTATGGATGGTGTTAGAGTTGGAAGCAACCATGAGCTCTTTCGATTTATTCACTGAGCATGCTCTGGAGTTTACTGGAGGTACCCTGGAACTTGCTAGAAAGGGTCTGGGTGGGGCCAAGCCCTTAGGCCTGTATCTTTTAACCACATGCTGCATACTATCAACATTAGCACTGGAAGCATGCATTTCTCATTTGTAAGCATATTTGCATGCTTTTCTGTTAGCTCATATATCTGACAAATCTCTATGGCCTTACTCAAAGTTAAATCACTGCCTCAAAGAAAAATCTTTTTCACTGCATCTTTAATACCACACACAAGCCTGGCTTTTATCAACTCATTTCTTAAATCACCAGATCTGCATGTTTTTGCCTTGTTTCTCAAGTCAATTATGTATGCTGCAAAAGTTTCACCAGGCTTTTGATCTGTTGTGTAAAATATATGTCTTTCCATTGCAATATTTGTTTGGGGGTTGCACATTTCTCTAAATTTAGATTTTAAGCACTCAAGGTCTTCCCATGTTTCAGCCGGTATCACAATATGGCTGTCTTCCCCCTCCCCTGTATACACAGCTGGAGCATACACAAATGAACACTCTCTTTCAATGGCTTCTGAACCAGCTAAATTAAGTAGAATAAATGCCTTTGTATGTGCGTCTTTGTCAGAAAAAGCAGCCTGTATGAAAATACCATACTCTTGCTCAATCTTCAATTTTCAGCAACATTATTATCAAATACAAGTGGAGCAGGTTTGTGAGATCCCTCTACATGCCAACAAATTACCCTTGTAATTATACTTAAATGCATACACACAGATATACCAGTACTCAAAAAATATTCAGCTGTACAACAGTCTCTTTGAAATGACCGTAATCTGCAAAATAACTGCACTATAATACTACACAAACTTGCAAACACTTTGCACACTTTGGATATCTCAGATAGCTTTAGTTAACACTCTTTTTGATACATTTTATGTGATTCAGAGATTATTTAAAGCATTTTTGTAAGCATTTTGAATATTTTATCAGTAGATCATAATTTCAAACATTTCATTTACTTAGAAAGTCATTTTGCACAGTTTTAATGCTTCATTTTATATTCAAGTAAAAATCATTTAAACGAGTTTTAGTTACTGGATTTGTCTTTCTGACCTGTTTGCAAGTCGTTTGAGAAAGGATGATCCACTCCTGTATATTCCTCCAACTGTAATTGCCTGCCTCATGGTCTTGAAGAGGAAATTTTACTTTGTATCCCACCTTTGACACCATGTCACTCATCCTGTGTATATTGAATAAGACGATGAGGCTGGGTGTTCATTTAACTAGTTTATTACACACAAACACATCAGGATGGTTGACTGAAACATTAAACTAAATAATGTAACTGACTGACTACTATGCACATGCATGCTTACAGTCTGGCTGCTCACTCAAAATGGCACCTGCTCAGTACATATATGCACGTGCTCAATGACTGGGATAGCTCTTAAAGGAACATACACACTTTGATTTGCAATAAGTTTCAGTTTTCACGTTTCAGAAAATGTTTGCTAATGAAAAACCTGTTATCTAGAAAAATGCTATTGTCACCCCTGATGCACAGTGTTAGAGGCATGATCAGATCATTTTACCACCCCTGGTGCACAGTACTAGGGGGCATGATCAGATCAGGAAGTGCAGTTCCTGCCTTCTTTTTGTTTGTACCGGAATTTCTGAATGCCAGTACAGAAAGGTACTTTATGTGCTTTTTTTCTCCTCTCCCCTCAAAGAGCTGAGGGTGTGTGGGTATGACTGTAGCACCAATTGGCTTTCTACAGGAAGGCCAAAATCTTTTTTTCTCTTCTTTCGAATAGCACTACCACACTGCCTGTTAATATGCCTCACATGGTATCTGGTATCTGTGACCATACGTACCGGCCTTCTATTTTTCCTCCTGATTCAGAGCTGTAGAGTGGATTTGACCTCTTCACACATTGACTTTGGTGGGGCTCTAGCATACTGCAGCAGACAGTGCAGGCACTTCCTAGTCATGCAGTACAGAATACCACTATGAGCACTTGCTGGGCACTTGCAAAGACTCCCTTATAAGGTGGTTACATGGCAGCAGCCTGCCATGGCTGTGAGTGGTTCCACTAGCATCATTCACTCTGGGCAGTAATGCCACAAGCATAGTGACTTTCAGAGATACCACCCAGACCTTCTGTGCCAGTGGGAAGACAATGTTCAGGGACAGTCACCATCATTTTGTAAAAATTGTCTTGCATTGGTGTTGTACAGTAGGCCCTGCATCTGCAGCTGTCTTTGCTGTCAGCTGTCAGGAATATACGGATCCAATACTGTACCATTTTCTATTTTCCAGTGACCAAGAAGATTAAAGCTAAAAGGAAGGCCTGCCAAAGGAGACAGAGCAGTCTCTCTAGACAATGCAGCAAGTGCATAGTATTGGTGGAAGCTCTGTAATATTTCAATAAAATGTGCTGTTTTGATTTTTTTCATTATTTGATGTTGAGTTTTTGTTGTTTTGTATTCCTCTGTTTATTTTCATTTTCTAAGGATCAGCTGCTGTGCATGCAGTGGCCAAAACATTCTGCTTAACCACACACTGATCAGATGATCCTCAGTAATCCCTAGGCCTGCCTACCTGGTGGGTGATGAAGGTGACCAGGAGGACTCATTGGTGGCCTCCGTAGCCACCCCTTGGGAGGAGATAGAACTTTCCTTTTTACCGTGACACTGATGGACCCACTTGGGTCACAAGGCAGGACAAGCAGCAGGTGGCATAGGCTGAGGTGAACTGACAGCTGGACACCAGTGTTGCACCCTGGAGCATCTCCTTACATGGCTAGTAGAGCCACATGTCCATTGAGTCCCAAACATTGGGCCTCCAGAGACAACACTTAGCCCTGATGTCAACAATGGAGGTGACTAAGATCAAGGCAGGTTCAACTCTAGGCTAGGTGGGGAGACAGTTCTCCATACCCCTCCCTGTCTCTCATAACTGTGTTCTCATTACATGTGTCTCTCTCTCGCTCTCTCTCTCTCCATCTTATTTGTCATCCATACTTCCCCATCACCAGCTGTCCACCCATTGTCAGTCTGTTTTGCTCCCTTGCTTATTGCCACTATCACCTTCCTTATATCCTTCGTCTTCCCCCATTTATTTTTTACTACCATCAACAATCTGGGGATTGGCAGAAGCAAAGTATCCATATGATGAATTTAAATGCTGTTAAGATATACCAATGCAGTTTGTGAGAAATAACATACCTTTAATTTTTTTTGTAACCTCTAATTGTGTGTAGTGTGTGGTTTTTTGTGGAGCTTTTCTCCCCGGGCCTCCACTGAAAATGGGCACTTTCTGGCCCAGTGGACTTCCCCTGTAATCAAACTGAAATAAATAAATAAATAATAAATACCTGCTAGACAGGAGGAAAACAGAAATGGAGACCATTTCTCTACAGCTAATAACAGGTGTACTGATGTTCAAACAGAATAAAGAGATACTGAAACAGCAGCAATCCTTTTCTTGTCAGAAATGACACGGTTGTGTTGCACTTTATACATACTGGGCTTGTTCTGCCAGTAGTGGGTTACACTACTAAAGTATTATTTCATCAGTTCTGGTGTGGAAAGTGCAAAGGTCTAGAATGGTGATATACTGCTCACTCTGAGTGTAGTATATCTATATATACCCAATGCCTCATAGTATAAACATATCCCATACCAACATTATCCGCAAACTGTAGTTTCAGTAATACTTTAATACTTACTGTCTGGGAGTTGGCAAATCCCTTAATATCCACCTGCTACTTAACAAGGGAGTACAATACACTTCCCATAGGATGTTCCAGGATCCACCATTAACAATTGGGAAACAACTGTTCAATGAAGCTTGAGCAGTTATGACCTACTGCTATATCTCTGTTCAGTTGTCCCTGTTTTGTAGGGACATCCCTATCTTTGGCTCAAAATTTTGCACCATCCTTCCTAACACTGGATTTTTACATAAATTGCTACATTATGGTTATTAAATACTGATGATTGTTGCAGTTAAGATTTATTTTACTAAGAACCTCTTTTTCTACCAACTTTAACTTAATAACCCCAGTATTTTTAACAGCGCCAGTATTTTTACAGCATCCCTAATTTGCAGTATTTTCTCCAATTTTTTTTTTCTGAAGGTATTCAAATTCAAAACAAGAATACGAGCCAATGATTTGCTCTTTCACATTTTATCAAGCACAAGTAAATTAATAAGAATGATGAAGGACGTCACTTACACTGAGAGATAAAGCAACAAATATACTACTGTCCCTTCCTTAGTTATGGTGCTAAGCTGGGCTGTACATGTTTCACACTAGTATACCTTTTAAAAATTATTATTCAATGGAAGATCGTAAAAGACAAAAAATGAGCAGGCTGATTGGTCAGCCCAACCAGCATGCCCATTGTAAATCCAGCAGCGTACCCATTGTAAATCCAGCATATACCAACAGGAAAAAGGTTGGCCGCTAAAGAATCACTGAGAGGCTGCATGTTCCTGTCAGCATTTGCAAAAGAACAGAGCTGTATACAAGGAAAATCAGATAAGTAAAAAAAAAAAAAAAAATAACCTGATATTCCTTGTATATACTACATTGTGAGTGAAAAACTAGTATACGGATGTGTTCCGTGTAGAAAACACATTCAGCAATCACTACAACACACATCTGTATACTACTTTCTGACATGACGTACTGCATATAAAGAAAATCAGTTTCGTTTTTATTTTTTTTCACATACTCAATTTTCCTTGTATGCAGTACATCGTGAGTCAGAAAGTAGTATATGAACATGTTCCGTATGTAAAACACAGTCACCAAGCACTAGAACACACAAACAAGGAAAATCAGATTATGATTTTTTTTACAGACTTGATTTTCTTTCTATAAAGAACATCGTAAGTCAGAAAGTAATATATGGACATATTCTGTATTCAAAGCACAGTCACCAAGTATATTCCGTACATAAAATCATAAAATCCCTTAACACACATTCAAAAACATGAAAAGAAGCATTTCACAATCTACTGGAGCATACAACATAGTAAAAATAGTTACAGCCCCACAAATTACTTACAGTGACCATAACAAACACATTTTAGCAGTAATTGCACCATAAAATATCTAGAATTCCTTACAATCTAAATGATGAAACAATAAAACCGAACTTGCATTAAAATTAAAGAAAAATGAAATAAACAATAAACTTGAACTAAAAGTCTGGAACTATTTTCTCTCAGAAAAAGTGGAAGAATGCAAACTAAAACAAAACCTAAATATCAACAACAAAAACACAACACACAACTAACACCATTGTATAATAGCAATAACCCATGGCTGCGTGTGGGTAATGCTGGATTTACCCACTCCAACTGTGAGTAAATCCAGCATTACCACCCAGCCATGGGTTATTGCTATAATATTCCCTGACTAAGGCTCTGCTCATGAGCAACCCCTACCAGTGGAAAGCTGAAATGCTTTGAAACTAACAGTTATGTTTTTGGCACCGTCGCTAGTCATCAGTTAATAAAAATAAATGGGTACAATGTAATGTGAACATTGGCTCTAGTTGATGGTTGCCAATAGCTCTCAACTGTCCCTGATTTTGACTACATTTTTAGCTCAGTCTCTCTTAATCTCTCCTAAAACTGGTGACATTTGGAGAAAAGGTGATGAATTACAATTACTATAATTGGAGTTATTGACTTCTTTTACTTTAGAAAATTGATATTGATTCTCTTTCACTTATTCTGTCACTGTCTCAAGTTAATAGCACTAATATCTTAAAGTGCCCCTGATTATTTCTGGATTTGTATGTAGCCTTTGATGATATGGTGTTTAAGTACTGATGCCTTTATAAGGACTAAGAGACACTACAGTAAAGTAACAGCAGGCAGCGAGAAGCAGTGCTGATGGATACTTGGTAAGATGAAAGCACTGATCTTGCAATAGTCTTAGACAGTATATGTAGTTTTGAAGGCTTGGTCTCCATGGGAAGGCTCTGTGGCCACTTAGCACCCATCACCACTGGTCTGGCCTGAATATTCTGCACAAAAGCTATATATTAGGTTGCATTATTCTGCCATGAAGAAGCCTTGCTACAACAAAATTAAGGATAGAAAAAGCTTAAATAACCAAATGAGGACAAACATTAATAAAACAGATCGTGTTTTGCCTAAATTAATGCTTTAAAAAATAAAGATAACCTGTGTGTTAGAAATGGTTGCATACCTCTCAACTGTACAGATTTTTGCAAAATGTCCAGATTTTTCCCTCAAAATTGTGGTCTGTTCTTCATAAAATTTGTGGTTTTTGGAAAATCACAGGAATGATCTGAGAAATGAAATCACTAAATAATGACACACCCTTGAGTTTCAGACTTCATACCCTTTAGATAATGCATTTTAACATAAACCCTGTTATTTAAGCTTTCTACGTTTATAAGACTAATATTAAAAATCTGTCCCTGTTTTGGGCCTTTATCCTCCCATTATGTAAGGCTTTGTCCACATTTCTTGGGTTTAGAGGTTGAGACGTATCAACAGTTGAGCTTCCTGAATAAATAGCAGAAGTACAATTCGGTGCATCTCTAAATACAGCTTAAAATTACCATTAAATACTCAAGAGGGAAAATTGTAATGATTGCGGTTTCATATACTGTATGGATAATTAAACAACCCATAGTATGAGGACAGTTTTCCTGCTTTGCGATAAAACTGCACAATTTGCAGTGTTAACTCCATATGCACAATTAAACTGCATGCTTTGCAGGGCATTTCCATATAACAGCAATGGGTAAGTGCATCCCAAATATAGCATACTCCTGATGTTGCAGTATCGAACCAGCAACCTCTTCCTCCCACGTCACCTGGGATTACACGCGAATGACGTTGCACCCAGCCTGTCAGTTGCTACCTGCTAAAAGCTTTTCACCTGTATGAAATGACATTGTTGCATTAACTGACTGACTTACAAGCAAAGGTTGTAAAGTAAATTCATTCATTTTCCTTGGAGCAGCTTCACAATCCTGATCTCAGAAAATGGTCCAACATTACAAAAAGTGGTACTACAGTCACTAAAATACCACAGTGGATTGATTAACTGTTAACAATGCACTAGACTAGCAAGCACTGGGTGTTATAAGCATCTTGGATCTGAGGATTTTTTTTCTTTTTTTTTATTGCAGACCAAAAACCCTTACCATGCTCAGCATTAACCTCCTTATTGCCATGTTAGTACACTTACAGCAGACGGCAACGTACATAATATATTCAATGATTTTTAGCACATGCCAAATGCAGGGTCATTGTCCAAAATGCAGAACCTCTTTGGAAAAGCATGTGATTCCCAGAATACAAGTATGACAATGTAGTGGTGATTTAAAAAGATATATTCAGTTTTTGATAGTCCACAGCTTTCCTCTAATAACGTTTTCAGTCTGTTATGAAATTCTACTCTTTTTGGACTGCTACAACAACTTAGGGTGTGTATTTGAAATAAGTTGTGGTCATTGCAGCGCACAGCTGGGGTTTACTGCTGCAGCTTGTTATAGAACACGATTTTAAGGGTCTATAGCACTTCGACGAAATGGCAGAAGTTCGAACACCATATGTCTGAACTTCTAACCTCGAAGTGCAAAAATAATGAAGGCTTAGAACAGCGATTTTTTTCCCAGGGGAAAAAAAAATCGCTGTTCCAAGAAACACACACACAACACAAACACACCAAAAACCTTATAAACCTACACTAAACCTTACATACACCACTGTCTATGCACTAACCTTAACCCTAACCCTAAGCTTCGTCACTATCACACACTTACCCGCACCCTAACCCTAAGGTCCGTCACTATCGCACACTTACCATACCCACACCCTAACCCTAAAGTCCGCTACTATTGCACACTTACCTTACCCGCACCCTAACCCTAAAGTCCATCACTATCGCACACTTAACTTACCCACACTCTAACCCTAAAGTCCATCACTATTGCACACTTACCTTATCCGCACCCTAACCCTAACATCTGTCACAATCGCACATTTACCTTAACCCATTCCGTAATTTTTGCACCACAGTGGAGAAAATGTTGAAGCCACAGAAACGGCCAATCAAATTCTTTCCCTGGGAAAGAATTCGCTGTTCCACTGCTTCACGATAATCAATTTTCAAAATTCACAGTTCGAACATATGGTGTTCGAACTGCTGCAATTTTGACGAACTGATAGCAACCCCGATTTTTATGCCATTCCCAAGGTTTATTATTGCATCTTGTTAGCTAACAGTCCATACCCTTCAAACTGTCCTGATTCTGGCTCAAAATTCTATGTCCTTCCTAAAACTGGTGATTTTGGAACAGATTATGGTGGATTACAATTAAATAATGACAACAGAGTAATACACTTATTTTACTTCTGAAAATGCATATCAGTTCAAAGTATTTTATTCTGTCAATTTCTCAGGTTAATAGTGCTAACAGTTTTAAAAGTATCCTTGATTTTGTGTATTTGTCATCAATTATTTCTGAATTTGTCCCTGATTCTGGACGCAAGAGCTTGATACTAATGGACACAGGTGGTCCTGCAGCTTCTTAGACAATTTTATGTCTTTTAATGACCATTCCCAAGGTTTCTGAAACATCTTTTTACTGTAAATTTCACTTTGCATTACTTACTAACAATCTTACATGTCAAAAATGTGAAACATTACTACTCATAAATGTGGAAAAAAAATCGACAAAGTCTGGATCGCTTACTGGCAACATCAGTTAGAAAGTTCACAGCATGCTTAATAAATGTTTCTTCACACTTACTGAAAATTATTTTGACAAATTAATATATTACTATAGTTACCATAAATATTTGTTAAAAGGTTCTGAACAACAAATATGTGACATACTTTATCAATGTGGAGCAGGGTAGCTGCATTCAACAGTTATAAATGAGTTAACTCTAAAGTAAAATGGCTTAAACAAATCAGAATCAACCAAACCTGTGACACAGTTCGCTACAGAATATTCAAGTTTGATGTAGTGCTTAAATTCCCAAGCAATTTCACAAAACCAAACACTCAAACAAGGTATAATGACACATTGAAAATAACCCAAAAAAAAAATAATGTGAAAGGCAATAAACAATATGACAAACAAGCGAGATAATACCCCTTAAAATAAAATCCAGCCAGCAATGCCTTAAGAAACAGCCCTTCTGAGTTTTCAATTTAAAGCATAAACCGTACTAAATAAGAGGGCATGAAAAATAATTCTACTAATACCACTGTAGATTTTTTTTAAGTCAAAAACGTGATGCTACAGAATATGGCAACTCACAGTCCAAAAATCTTAAGTACCAAATTAACTTCATGCCCACATCTTGGGTCCCTCTGAACACATCACTCACTTAAACAATTAACAGTGGGTAATGCAATTCCTGAATCGCATACAGTGGATATAAAAATTTTACACACCCCTGTTAAAATGCTAGGTTTTTGTGCTATATAAAAATGAGACCACAATAAATAATTTCAGAACTTTTCCCACCTTTAATGTGATCTATAACCTGTACAATTCAATTGAAAAACAAACAAATCTGTTAGGGGGAAAATATAAAAAACTAAAAAAACATACAATAAGCTGGTTGCATAAATGTGCACACTCTTAAACTAATACTTTGTTGAAGCACATTTTGATTTAATTACAGCATTCAGTCTTCTTGGGTAGGAGTCTCTCAGCATGGCACATCTTGATTTGGCAATATTTGCCCACCCTTCCTTGCAAAAGTGCTCCAAATCTGTCAGATTGTGAGGGCATCTCTTGTGCACAGCCCTCTTCAGGTTACCCCACAGATTTTCTATTGGATTTAGGTCTGGGCTCTGGCTGGGCCATTCCAAAACTTTAATTTTCTTCTGGTGAAGCCATTTTTTGTTGATTTTGGATGTATGCTTGGGGTCATTGTCGTATTGAAAGGTGAAATTCCTCTTCATCTTCAGCTTTCCAGCAGATGCCTGAACATTTTGGGCCAAAAGTGACTGGTATTTGGAACTGTTCATAATTCCCTCCACCTTGACTAAAGCCCCAGTTCCAGCTGAAGAAAAGCAACCCCAAAGCATGATACTGCCACCACCATGCTTCACCGTGGGGATGGTGTTCTTTTGGTGATGCAAAGCATTGTTTTTGTGCCAAACCTACCTTTTGGAATTGTGGCCATAAAGTTCAATCTTGGTCTCATCAGACAATAACACATTTTCCCACATGCTTTTAGGAGACTTGATGTATTGTTTTGCAAATTTTAGGTGGGCCTGGATGTTTTTCTGCTTAAGAAAAGGTTTCTGTCTTGCAACCCTACCCCATAGCCCAGACATATGGAGAATACAGGAGATTGTTCTCACATGTAGTACACATCCAGTACTTACCAGCAATTCCTGCAGCTCCTTCAGTGTTGCTGTAGGTCTTTTGGCAGCCTCCTTGACCAGTTTTTATCTTGTCTTTACATCAATTTTAGAGGGACGTCCAATTCTTTGCAACATCACTGTTGTCCCATATTTTCTCCACTTTTTGATGACTGTCTTCATTGTGCTCCATGGTATATCCAATGCTGTGGCAATTTTTTGTATTCTTCTCCTGACTGATACCAATGAGATCCCTGTGATGCTTTGTAAGTTTTCTGCGAACCATGACTTTTGCTGTAGCAGGCAACTAAGTAAATGTCAGGAAAATCCTACTAGGACAGCTGAACTTTATTTGGGGTTAATCAGAGTCTCTTTAACTGATGGCAGGTGTGTACCCAGGAAGACTGAATGCTGTAATTAAATCAAAAGGTGCTTCAACAAAGTATTAGTTTAAGGGTGTGCACACTTATGCAACCAGCTTTTTGTATATTTTTTTTTTATATTTTTCTCCCTAACAGATTTGTTTGATTTTCAATTGAATTGTACAGGTTATAGGTCACATTAAAGGTGGGAAAAGTTTTGAAATGATTTATTGTGGTCTTATTTTTTTATATCACAAAAGCCTGGCATTTTAACAGGGGTGTGTAAACTTTTTATATCCACTGTACCTCCTATTAAACATTCCAGGCGGCACTAACAGTCCTCTACTCATATAGTTAATTCAACCTGAATCAGTCAACACTGTCGTACATCATAGCTCCCTGACCTATCTGGTAATACAGCAAATTTACATAAACTAAGTTGCTCTAACAATCACTGCAGCATGTTAAATGGTGCTAACACAGAGCACAAACAAACTCCTGGAGCACATTTTCACACCTTTCATTTTGAAACAATGCTAGTAATACTCGCTTCATTATAAAACTCACGTCAGTATCATGTCAAACTTGAAACAGCATGAAAATACAGACATCCTATCAATTGGGAGGAAACATTTTGACGTTTCCAAGGGCTGCCTTGAGTGGTACAGAGCAGATGGGGTTCCTACTTGGAAAGGGTAACAGTATACTGTAATAATCAGAAGAAGGGGGTGCCAACCTCCAAGGATAATGGATATAAATATGATTTGTTTTGAATTTTTTAGTTTTCTGTTTTGACAACCTTACATGAGTGTTTTCCCTAGGTAATCACTTAGTTCACCTGCCCTTAAGGCCAGCCTGCTTATAACATTGCCCATTAACAGACTGGGATTCAAAAAAGCGTTGTGTCCCATAGCTGTTGAGAAATTCAGACACTTGATGCAGTATCACCTCCTGTGTTTAACAGTTTGGTAAATGGAAAGAAGGGGGATAAAGTATGGTTCTTTGGCAGACCACTAACAACCTGAGATTGAATTTTGTTTGAAACTGGAAAAAAAAAGCAATATTCCTGTAACTTATTTGATATAATCAACCTCAGGGAAAGGGGAATTTTCCCCTTGTGCTGAATTACAGAGTTAAGTGAATTTTCACACTCAGATGCATAATTTATATGAATTATGCATTGAATACTGTTCATTAAAATCAGAGTTATATAAATGTAGTGTTTTTTCAGGAGATAACTTGTTATTTAAATGCCACAGGAAACTGAAATGATGACTAACTGTACAGTCTCCCTTAAATTTTGCACTTGAATATTTTGTCATTTGTGAACTCTAACACAGTTTCACCAGAATTATACAAGGAGAAATATTTCCTGAGAGGACAGTACAATTTATTTATTACTGATGCTATATTTTAGATCTTAAATTATGTGTAGAAGATAATAGATCGGTAACCAGATACAAAAAATAACATTTTATCACCAAAAGTTTCTTAGAACACAGACACATGCATTCTGAGAACACGCAAATAGTCCCAAGCTTGCTTGTATCCGTTTTGGTCTTATTGTGTGTTATACGATCTTGTGATATCTGTGTTACACCATCTTGTGATATCTGTGTTACACCATCTTGTGATATCTGTGTTACACCATCTTGTGATATCTGTGTTACACCATCTTGTGATATCTGTTTTCTGCTAAAAGGCAAGCTGTTCATTTCATTCTCCATACAGACCCCTTATATTAACTATTAAAGATGGCTGGTGCCAGTAACCGCAGTATAGAACTCCCTTTCTTCACAACCATGTTCCACTTGTTTTGTCCAATGGCCCCTCCATCTGTTGGCTTGTCAATCTGTTCAGCAGACCACCACCTTGAAGGTCACCCTAGCTTGCAATCATGCTTACATGATTTTAAATAGTTCACATTTGTAGTTTCCCTCTGGTGTACTACTTAACTTATTTGGATAAAAAAAAAAATCCATTATCACCTGACACAAATTTTTACATTTGCTGTATATACTGTACTAGCTCATTCACCACACTGACCGAAGGTATCATGTTTTTTCCCCCTTTCATAAGTTATTCTATCATTTTCCCTATAACCGTGGTTGGTCTAACTGGACAGTAATGTTTTAGTTCTATATTGTTGTTACTTCAGTGAAGCAGAAATGTATTTTACTTGTTTAATGTCCAGGTACACCGTTTATATAATCGTTGCAAACTACAGTAGCCAGTTTGATCCAGAGCTTTTCTCTTTCTGCTTTAAAATTCCACCATGAATCCCATGGGATCTCTTTTTTTGTCAGCGCTGTGTTTTAAGAATAATTTCTTTAATGTCCTTTTATTTGGGACTACAGTGATATTAACAGCTTGTTTTATACCCTGCTCATTTTAAATTTGTTCATGATCGCTTTCTTTAGGAATAAAAAGCAAAATATATTGATTCGGTATCTCTGTTTATTTTTCTCATTCTCTGTCAGATTTCCTTGCCTTTGCAAATCTTTGTTTCTTCTTTGGTGGCCACAGGAAAACCTTTACGAAGGTCTTATCTTCCGTTGTATTACCTGTGTCTTTCCTCCACCTGGTACAGTACAACATCCTATACATTTTGTGGTTCCTCATATTAACTATATCCTGAGTGGTTTATTTTGACCTTTTCAAATTCAGTCGTTAAATGGGGAGACTCATTAGGTACAAGTGCCCATTTCTACGGGTGGCTCTGTAGCAGGGTCTAGTTAAGTGACTTACTTACAATCACCCATTTGTTAGGGGATGAAACTCTTTAGTATTTAATACCCTTACCTATCTATGGAAAACTACTACATACTGGTAATAAAGTCACAGTTAATGACAATTAAGCTGCTATTTAATATTGTCTGGTAACCTCTAAAATGGCAGTTTTGACTTTTAACCAATGAAACATATATTTAGTGAGGGGACAAGATTTACAATAAATAACTGGATCTCGCTAAGTTGAGATGCAAACATAATTAAACATCTGCAGGTAAAAGAAATCACAACCTCAAATGATCACCATACACAACATAAACAAGCATTATTAAAAAAAAATTGTAAGGGGTACCCCAAATTATTGGGATTCTCCTTCCACATCTCCAGTTTCTATATATACTAACTGAAGCTGCAGAAACTCAGATAAAAGTGAACCAGTGGGAAAAAAACATAAAATTCATACCTCCTCATATTCTTTGATGCCTGTGACATTTACACAAAGCACATCATCTTAAAAACAAACAAATGCCAGTGTGTTAACACTAGCAATGACAATGTGTAATATTTCATTTACGACATGTTCTGAAATGATAAAATGACACACTGTCAGATGCAGTGTTCCTAAAGGGCTACAACACAGTATCATGTCAAGAATTACCTGAAAATGCTTTTATAGTACAAATAAATAATAAAAAAAAAAATCAGATAAAATACCAACAAAGGTATTCAAAAATTAAGCAATAAAAACAATGTTTGGAATGCGCTAAGGAGTGTAGCAAGTTAGGAACTAGCTAAACGGAGAGTAATACAGAAAAGGCTAGCCAGAAGCAGCAGAGAGAAAGGGAGGAGGCAACACAGACAGCAGGTCAGCATAAAAACAAAGAAACAAGTCACTCACAGAAGCACAAAAGAATCACATTCTTTAAATTACATACCAACTAATACCAGTGTGTTAGAACCACAGAAACAAGCTATTGTAGTACAAATCAAATACAAAGGTTCAATAAAAATTACAATTAGTATTCAAACAGTGAAAAGAAGCAAGAATTAAAAAACCTCATGCAAGTTAGAGAGAAATATGCCAGTGTGTTATGTTAAATAATCAGGTATAATACGAGGAAAGAGAGATGAGACCTAAGCAGGTCAGGGAGAGTATATGATGTGCAAAGTATTAGAACACTCATAATAGCAAATATTGTTTTCGGCTGTTTTCTTCCTGCAAGGTCAAAAACCAGTGAGAAATGGGAATTTGCCCTTACCCCACTGTAGTGTGAACTTGGACTTGGTATATATAAAAAGCAGAGGGATACAGGAGTGTAGCCCCTTGTGGTAGGGGTGCAGGGGAGCTTGTTCCCTATGAAAATACTGTTTTTCAGGATTTTTTTGTTTGCTTGGTTTTGTTCTTTTGCATGTTCAGATTTTTTTAGATCAAAGTTTTTTAATGTTCCTTTGAACATTTGCTCTTAGCTGAGCCATTTGTGTGTGTGTGTCTGTTATAATACACACACACACACACGTTTATGTGTGTGTCATTACTTTTATACACACACATATACACACACACACATATACAAACACACACACACACACACACACACATATCATATATATCCATCAGATCTAGTTGGTAGCTATTTCAATATTTGATGATTTTTGAGCAACTCTCTCTCTCTCTATGTATATAGTACTAGTATGAATGTGCTAAGAAACAGCTTCAGCACATGCAAAACGTAAAACTAAAAAAAAAATAAATAAATAAATAAATAAAACCATAATTATTTGTAGGAGCAAGCACCCCCATAGTGCAAACATGGGGAAAGGGCATATACCTCAACCCTGGGAATTCTGCAGTCTCACATCTGTTGACCAAACCACTGTCAACCAATCAACTCTTGACATTTTGCACAGAACCCATATATATCAGCAGCCCACTAATGGAATTCTGAAATATTGAAAGTACTCAATTCCTGCCACATCAAGCAGGATATACTGATACACTTAAAACTAAATAACAGTGTTTCTAATACTAACTCTGAGTTTGTACAACAGTGTAAATAAGGGCAGAGCACCTACCTGCACTGTTACATAACCTTGCTATCTTCTCTCTGATTATACACATTTATCTGTGTATTCCCTTCTAACCCGATAACTACAACTGTATACAAGCTGCAGCCCTTATCAAAAGACAGTTTAAATAGCATATTACCTGTATAGACATGCACATACATTCATACATATACACACAAGCATGCACGCACCCACCCACATACACACACACACACACACACACACACACACACACACACACACACACACACACACACACACACACACACACACACAAATGTGCTGATTGCCAGATGTGGTCTTGCCTCCATACCATTTAGGTTAGGAAGAAAGAGGAAAAACACAGCAGAGGAGAGTGACCATGTCAGATTTTAGGGAGTGAACCAAGCTGAGCTACAGAAAGAGGATAGAAGATGAGCTAAGGGTCTGAAGAGAAACTGTAAGTACAAATATAAACCTTCCACTTGCCCTAGTATCTCTACTATTATCTCCCTTTACACTCCCTCTCGATCTCTCAGAAGCTCTGATCAACACCTTCTAGATAGCTACAAATCTAAAAAATCAGTTGGACAGTATCTTTTTAGCTCCTCTATTGCCTTTCAATGGAACAAACTTCCATTACGCCTGAGAATCATCTCTAATGTTCACGAATTTAAGAAAATACTTAAATTACACCTAAATAGTTCCTGGTCTTGTCTCTGTAATCATCCAACTTGAAGCCCTCCCCTTATCTAGGTCTTCTTCTTTCTGCTTCACTCTAGTCGATCCTCTGTACCTTCTTCTTCCTTTTATGTTCCCCTACCATTCTTACTTCAATTATTATTCTTACTCTTACATTTTATTTTATTTTTCTTTCTGTTTCTTGTAAAATACTTCTTTTTTCATTGTCTTTTTTTGTAAACCTTTTGACATGAGCTATAACAATTTATGCTTACTGATGTTTTATTGTAATATTCTTGTATATACTTCTCATGTATTTTTACTGTTACATTATGCTTACGATTTAAGTGGAGATTTTCTCCCCGGGCCTCCACTGAAAAAAGGCTTTGCCCAGTTGGACTGTCCTGGTAAACAAATATCAAATAAATAAATAAATAAATAAATAAATAAATAAACTATGTGAATGGTCAGGGATTGTGTGCACAGGGAAGAGTCTGACAAATCTGCACAACAGGAGGAAGCCAATGCAACTACATAGGAGTGTGAAGCTAGGGTTTAAATAAAAGATAAGCACATAAAATATGAAAAGGAGGGGGCAGTGAAGTGCAGGAGGCAATGCCCAAGAAGACAAGCAGAAGCACATCAAAGGAAGTGGCAGCAGCACAGACATAAGCTGAAAATCATTAGAAGTCAAGAAATGGAAGAAAAGCTTTTTAGACATGTATAGAAGAAAGGAGGAAGGCAGGGCTAGATCTGCCCAGGCTGACCAAGGAGCAAGGGTGGAAGGCAGACCACAGAAAATGGGGGGGGGGAGCAGCAGAACTGAACTAATACCTCACCTCACTACTAATTAAAGAGAGAGAGAAAGTAGGGTGCCATACTTGGAGAGAGAAAGAGCAGAATGTGGACAACAGTGGACAGACACATGGATATAGGAGGATGGCTGCCGTATGGGAGATGTGCATGCGGTACACACACACACACACACACACACACACACACACACACACACACACACACACACACACACACACGCACACACACACATACTCCCATCCCTATGTTCTCTACTACTTATCTGGATTATAATTCATAACAGCGTAAAACTCTCCACCTTCCCCTGCAGAGACCCCCCCCCCCACTGAGATGCCCAGTTGCATACCAATATTTAGCAACAAACATTTACACATTGTCCACAGTAATCTTAAGGGAAACTGGTACTGTATGGACTGTAGAGCTTCTATACTATGCAAATATCTTAAATGAACAGTGCACTGAGATAATTATGGGCCTCGTTATCATACACCTCGCCCCTGGCAACCATGTTTAAATAAGACACAAGAAATTCTTATTGCCCACTAGTGTGGAGCTGCTCTTCTGGGTAACAGCAGGACAATGAAATGGACAATATTACCTAATACACAAAATGAACATCAAGGCTTTGCATACAAGGCAATTTGTCTATGAGTCTCAGCCAGTGAGTGGATATTATTGGCAGCTAAATAATACATCTGAGCACCAGTTGCTATTCATTTTCCTAGGTAGTCTGACTTCCTGTTTTGCTCCTGAGATCAAGTTAAGTGGGAGTATCTCAAATAATTGCTAACAAAGTGAATATCAGCAACTTTGTGGGGGTGGAGATACTGAAAATATAGACAGCGCCCCTGCACAAGAAGTAAAACAGCCTGAGGGACCTAATTTGGTGGTAAGCAGTCACCAGCTACATAAGCATTAAAGTATAAGCTTTAATGCTTTAGCCACCTGCTCTGGCCTATCACTCAGTCCTAGATTTTAACTGGTACAGACAGTACTTGTCAGTGATCAAACTATCAACTGCTCTCAGAAGTCAGTATTACAAGTCAGTCAGTCACCTCTGGCATGCCAGCTTTATTACATCTGTTTCTCCTTGGTGGGCACCAGGGTATACTAGGCACCTGAGGCTACTTATACATGGAAAAAGAGCACTGGAATTCACAATCATCGCACCTTCACACAATTCACATTGTGATACTCAGATATTGTGTAGCTCTAGAAACTGTCTTGTATAAATGTGTGATCACATTAACTAACACCTTACTATCATGTCTACAATTTGTTTTAATTTTAACATTGTTGGTGGCAGTCATTGGAGTGAGACACTGACTCTCAACAACAAGGTAAATCCTCTGGCATCTGCCCCAAAAACCTGATTCTCTTTGGTGCACATGAAGTTAATGGGCAACAGGTGCTCTGAAAGAAGCTATGAACGGTCCTAGTGCTGTATACTAACTTCTTATAACAGGTATATCATGGTTTTACACCTCCTCCTAATATGAGTGAAAATCATTGAGGATTATGGTCTGGTCACTTGTAACCAGCTTGTTATGTGTTTGGGATGTCAAGAAAATTAACTTCAAGAGTTGATCAAAGTAAAGTTCAAATGCCAGACTTTGACATCTATTTCGAGACCACACAAGTACATATGACTGGAGAAACCCAAGCAAGTCTTTTGGAATCTGGCCCTAGATCCAATGTAAAGTAAATTTAGACACAGTACAGAATGTTGTAAACATAGCTTTACCTGCCCCATACATCTCAACCTCAGAGCATGAAATCTGGTCAAAGCCAAAGGCCCAAATATGGGCACAGATTTTTCTATATTGCTTTTATAAACTTAGAAATTTGGTAGAATAACAAGATTCATGTTAGCATGCATTTTCTGAAGAATATTTATTGATTTCAATCCTCAGCGATTTTCCAGAAAAGCACAAATTTTATGAGAGACACACCAAAAAACATGAGGCCAGATCTGAACATTCTGCAGAAATCTGGACAGCTGAGAGGTATTACCTACTTTGATATACTACTAGTTGCAGAAAAAAGTGTGGAAGCGAGAAATGTTTTACTCTTGAAATCTGTAACATATTTTGTGCTACTACACAGACAGGGAATAGCATTAAAATTTGTTAGCCACATTATCCTGCCACACGTTTGGTTTTCTGTGTAGAGGCACAATGTACATCACAGCTTATAAAAATGTTTCCAATGCTATCCTGTAGTGGTTGCTATGTATGCTGCAGTGAGAGGCATGATCATAACAGCATTCAAAGCTGCTTAATAAGTCATTGTGCACCTTTGAAAACTTATAATCAGGTCTGGTGTTCCAGCACTATATACGTGACTTATGTTACTGCTTATTTCAGAACATAATCAGTGCCTTCCATGTACTACAAAGCATTATTCTTATATTGCATGAAGCAACTGCAATAATCCCCTCTTACCAGCAAGGACTTCTTCCAGGTTCCAGTAATATACAAATCACTTAATTGTACTTCCATTTTACTACCTGTATGGTCGCAGCAGATCCTACCTACGTAAGAGAAGCTGCCATTGTTCACCTTCAAAGACTTAAGCATGAATCACAAACATTACTGGAGCATTTCTCCCCGGGCCTCCGCTGAAAACAGGCTCTGTGGAACCTAGTCGGACATTCCCGGTCAACAAATGATAAATAAATAAATAAATAAATAAAATAAATTACTGCAGTGCCCGAGTCCATATGGGTTTGAATTCGGACATTAATTCTGACCTCCCTTAACAGTGCCATTTCATGTCAGACTCTGCTGTTAAAAAAATGCTTCACATTTATCATCTTCAGGCATCCATTCCACTCTATGTCTTTATTAAATAGTGCCCTGTATTTTCTCATCACCCTTTTCTTCCGAATAGGACTCTTCCCTTGCAACAGTGGCACTGTGATTATGGTTGCTGCTTCACAGTGCTTAGTTCTTTAGTTTAGTTCTTGATTTAGGTGCCATCTGTTTGGGTCTTCCTTGCATCTGTGTAGGTGTTTGCCAGGTGCTCAAGTTTCTCTCACATCCCAAAGAACACTAATCCCCCAAACTGTGTGTGTGTGTGGGGGGGGTATATGTATATATGTGTGTGCGTGTGTGTGTGTGGTGGGGGAGATATGTGTGTGATATGTGTATGTGTGCGTGTGTGTGTGTGTGGGTACGTGTGTGTGTGTGAATGTGGGGGGGATTGCGTGTGTGTGTGTGTGTGTGTGTGTGTGTGTGTGTGTGTGTGTGTGTGTGTGTGTGTGTGTGTGTGGGAGGGGGGGAATTTTGTGTGTGTGTGTGTGTGTGTGTGTGTGTGGATTTTGTGTGTGTGTGTGTGTGTGTGTGTGTGTGTGTGTGTGTGTGTGTGTGTGTGTGTGTGTGTGTGTGTGTGTGTGTGCACGTGTGTGTGTCTGTGTGTACGTGTTTGTGCATGTGTGTGCCTGTGTGTGTGTGTGCATTTGTACATGTGTGCGTGCGTGTGTGTGTGTGTGTGTGTGTGTGTAATATGTGTCTGTGTGCGTTTGTGGGGGGATATGTGTGTTTGTGTGTGTGTGTGTGTGTGTGTGTGTGTGTGTGTGTGTGTGTGTGTGTGTGTGTGTGTGTGTCCATCCTGCAGTAGCTTGGTAACCTGTTTAGAACTGGTTCTTCTTCTTCCTTGCACTCACTGTGTACTGGAACAGACTTCCGGTCCTTGTGACCAAGAACAAAATAAAAGAATGTTTTTTGAGGGGGCTTATTTTTAAAGAAGCAGTATAAAACAACAGTGGCCCAGTTTGTAAAACACTATCATATGAACTCATGGTAACACAAAGAGGATGTTAAAATAGATACGTATTTTCACCATTTTAAATGAGCTTGAATATTATGGGAAGAGGGGTTGTTCATAAACACAGTGTGGCAGGCCGATATATTCAATACAAAAGATATAATGGAATAGCTTGATGTACCTACAGAACATAAGAAAAGGAGGGAAAGATCAATCAATGACACTAATACAGAGATCCAAAAAACAAAACTGCAATGCTAAAGATAACTAAATACTAGCATGCTATCTAAATTACTTAAAATAGGATCTGGGGACAGATTCCAAAAGATTTGTTCTCAGAATACAGCAAGTCACTTACTCCAAGACTTCCTATCAGAGTAAGTGATCTACTCCATGAGCAAGTCTTTTGGAATCTGGTCCCATAGTGTAAGCCTATTTATAGACAGGCTTTACACCAAATTAAGTCACTTACACAAGGAATAAGCCTTTTGGAATCAGGGCAGACACACTACAGTAAGGCACTTACAGTGACAGCAAGTCTTTTGGATTCGGGCCCCTGGTTTTAGACAGACAAAACCATGAACAACACAATACACCCAGGCAACGACAGTAGTACTATGCAAAAAAGAAGGACAAAAAATGACAGTATAAAATTCCGGTGCAAATATCTACCGATATGGAAAGATGAAATTGTTTAGAACAAGAAACACAAGGACAAATGGTGTACTTAGAAGGTCAATTCACATCTACTCTGTATAGACCCTGTAATCTTTAAGGACAGACTTCAAGATAAAAAAAAAATTGCTACATATCTAATTACCAGTTATGGCAAAAAGGAACAGAAGTTAAAGCAGACATAGGTGGTAACCCTTACATGCGATGTCTTGGAATACTGTAGTGAATTTATGAATACCAGCTATGAGAAAATGCCTGCTTCTGTTAAATTATTGACAGGTCACATGTAGCAGGAAATATACAGTAGTATGAAAGTTCTAAGCGACCAAGTAGGAAAAAGAGGGTTTAGTACAATGGTTAAGGTCTTCACCTCATAGTTACAAGGTTGTTGGGTATTTCGGCTTTTCCCGGTTAGCGGTCGCCACAGCGGAACTCTGATCCGCTAATGATTGGCAGTAGATTTTTACATGCCGAATTGCCAGCTCTGATGCACAACCTTCAACGAAGATACGCCCATTCACACATGTCTCCACACAGAAGACGCTCTAGCTGAGAATCAAACCGGACAACGTCTTACTGTGAGGCGACAACCCTACCGCAGCACCACCACCGCAGTCTTCATAGTTACAAGGTACAGGGCTTTATTCTAATCTTAGGTTATTGGTTAGACTTAAAATGGCCATTTAGGGCAGTTACCCTAGTATTCACCTTTAAACAAAGGATCCTTAATATGTATTACATGAAGAAGAATCATATCTATCAACCTCTTACTGCACAAAATCTGGGCAAAACCAAAATAATGGGGGTCACAAAATCTGGGCAAAACCAAAATAATGGGGGTACAAAAGGCCTAGCATTAGGAACAGATTTTAATTCTTCTTCTTATAAACTTAAGAAACTTGCTAAACTAACGGGTTTTGCATTACTATGAGTGTTCTTATGGATATAAAGTCTAAAACTCAAATGTCTCTTATTATTTAGTAACTTCAGTCCTCAATGTTTTTTTTCAGAAAATCACAAATTTTGACAGTAAAGACCAAAGATATGAGGTGAAAATATAAACAGTTGAGAGATATAGGTGGGACTCCAACAGAAAAAGAAATGGCCCCCCTTTTTCTTTGATTTAAATAACAGTAGGAACTTAGACATTTTTTCTTCAGTGATGTAACCATTATAACTACAAAAGTCAGCAAGAGCTGCTCAGTGTTCGAATTTCTACAGTTGATATACAAGGCAACACAGGAGAGAAGTGCCCATTGGTATTAAATAGGGTACCAATTCTATACTTCCGAATAGTTAAAAAAATAACTGGAAAATTTGTGGAATTGTTTTTTTTTGGGGGGGGTGGGCAGCCATCAACAGTGTTAGCAGCTGGCTATTCCATTTCACTTCTTTACTTAATTCCATCTAAAACAACCTCAAGGTTATGCTGCTAAATGCTAGGAGTCTTAACATGAAATGGCACTCACTGGAAGCAGTCATCACCTTGGAAGACATTGACGTTTACACAGTCATGAAGACCTCATCCAAGGCTGTGAAGAACACCCCAGCCATATTGGACTACACCTCCTTCCACACATTCAGACCACAAACTGAAGTTATGAAAACTAAAGGAGGTGGTGTTGATAGGTTCATAGGTTGATACTAGGATATCTGCCCTAGGGCATTTATAAGCCTAGCCAGAGTGTGTTTGGCTTTCGCCACCCTTTTAGATTAGTTGACTGTGCCTCTGTATAGTAGGTCACAGAAGGTAGCCCTTTTAAGGTTAGTTTACTGTACCTCTGTCAAGCAGGGACACAGAAGAGATCCCAGGGGTAAACTTACGATCTCCCATCCACTCGTCAAGATTTCTCTTGAAGAGGGTCAGTGAGGGGCTCTGCCTAACATGGATTTGGATTTTGTTCCAGAGTGAGGGGAGCCTTTGAGATATGAATCTGTCCCTCCAGCATGTCCTATTTATTTCTGTGCTGAGGTTCAAGTCCCTGGAGCGTGTAGCTGTAAGGGATTTGGATTTCCTGAGGTGAAGCATGTCCGTTAATTCTGGGTTGGACATGGCTTTATACGTCAGACACAGATCGCCTATGAGTAGGCGGTACGCAACTGAGTAGAGCTGGAGTTTCTTTAGCCGAACTGCATAGGGCATCTGTTTGAGCCCCTTGATCCTCTTGGTGAGATACTTTTGGGGTCTTTCCAGTTGCTGCAGGTGTCGGGTAAGGTACATCCCAAATGGGGTATTGTACTCAATTATGGGCCTGATAAGTGATGAGTAGATGGGGCACAATGACCTTTCTTGATCTAGATGTGAACCCTTTCGTGATAAGGTGGGCTATATAGAAGGTCTTTCTAACCACTTTGGCAACGTGATTGTCAAAGGAGAGATTGCTATCTACTTGGGTCCCCAGGTCCCTAATTACTTCTTCCGTACTTAATGGATTACCACCTATGTGGTAATTTGTGGGCACTTTGTTTTTCCCAAAGGGGATGACTATGCACTTTTTGGCATTTAGCTTTAGGCCATGGCTCTGGCACCAGTTATCCGTCTCTGTGAGACCCTTTTGGAGGATGCTTGTGTCAGCCGGAGAGTCAGTTATGGCACCCAGTTTGCAGTCATCTGCGAACTTGGTCAGCCATAGTCCACCCGTGTTAGCCTGTACCTTGGAGAAATATATACTGAACAAGAGAGGTCCCAGAACTGAGCCTTGTGGGACGCCACTTGTAACTGGTTTAGAGTCTGACATGGCACCTGCTATTCGGACCATATGGGTTCTATCCCTGAGCCAGTTTGCAACCCATCTTGTGACATAGGGGTTGATATTTAAGCTGGTGAGCTTATTTATGATGCCCGAGTGGGGTATTGTGTCAAAGGCTTTTGCGAGGTCCAGGTAGGCTGTGTGGACTACCTTCCTTTCATCTATGGCTTTGGTAACTGTTTCAAAGAAGTCGACCAGGTTCAAGAGGCAAAATCTGCACTTAACAAAGCCGAATTGGGTAGGATCCAGTGTCTGGAGGTTCCCAATGTCTTTGTTTATGATTTCCATGATGATACGCTCCATAGCTTTGTATCAATATAACACACCTCCAGACTGTTTAAACAGCACGATTCCCTGGAGATACTTCAGGTGCAAATAACTGTTGGTAGGACACTTATTCAAGTCATTGCCAGCTACAGGACCCCCTCCATGAATCAGGACACCCACTCTGCCTATTTGGCTCTACTTGAGTCTATCAAGATACATCTGAACACCATGGATTTAGGTGACATTAACTATCCATCCATTGACGAGTAAATTATTCGTGCACAAACTCAGTTGCCTAAAGATTCCTCAACTTCATTAACTCCATTGCCTTGGACCAGCTGATTGACACCCCCACAAGGGGTGCCAACATCCTGGATCTGGTGCTTACCAATATGGGGGACCACTGTAACACCCCCACTGTGAGGTCTTACTTGGTGAGATCTGACTACAAATCAGTCTCATTCGAAGTAACTAACACACAATAATACCCTCCCCTCCAAGCAGCAACTAAACTAAAAAAATTCTCCAAAGCAAATTATAACCTCTTACGGGATGGTATAAATAGCTTCACTGTACCTCCCCTCTCAGATGGAACTGGCAACTATGCCAAGTTCTATACAAATGCCTTATACAAACACCTGTATAAACTGCATTGACTCGGCCGTACCTGATAGGACCAAAACAAGTTCCTCAAGGAAGAGCAAACCTGCCTGGTGAACAACTGCCATTAACAGGCTTTACAATAAGAGGAAGAAATTGCTGTCTAAGAGTAAGAGGAAGTCAGTCATAAACTGGAAACACTCCTTCCTCAGCATAAACAAGCCAATAAGACTTCTTGTGAAGTTTTCCAAAGCTAACTATGAATCCAAGTTAGCTTCCTCAACTAAGGACAACCATAAGGCACTCTTTAGTTACATCTGTAACCTAAAAGGAAAGGCCCAAATCTATGCCAAACTGGTAGTTAATGATACCATATATACTGAGCCTGTGGACATTGCTAACCTGTTAGTCAACAGGTTCTGTGAAAACTTCACTCCCCTGTCTCTGCCACACGTACCCCATGACATCCCTACTACCTGTCCTCTACCTTGTATCTCTAAAGAGCAGGTCGTGAATACCAGCTCTAAGGTAGAAAACACAGCATCTATGGGACCTCATAACATCTCATGATGCATCCTACATGGGTTCAAATAAGAATTAGCAACACCATTAGGTACTCTTTTCAATCATAGTCTATGCACTGGCTTCATCCCAGCTGAATGGAAAAAAAATTGCCACCGTTATCCCCTTGCACAGAGGTGGTGCTTCCACTGACCCCAGGAACTATAGCCCTATTAGCCTGACTAGCCTTATCTGCAAAGTCATGGAGTGTATCATCATGGACCTTATCAACAAAGATATAGGTAATTTTGAAACAGGTGACAATACTCAATTTAAATATGTCAAAAGGGGATCATGCCTGTTAAAACCTGGTGGACTTCTAGACAGTCACCAAGGTACTTGACAAGGGGAAATCTGTGCATACAGCATATCCAGACTTAGCCAAGCCTTTTGACACTATCCCCCACTCAGACATCATTGACAAACTCACCCAGCCAGGTATCAACCCTTGTATCATTGGATGGGTCGCTAACTGGCTCACTGATAGAACCCATATAGTCAAAATAGGGAATCCACCTCCAACAGCAGACCTGTAACCAGTGGTGTTCCACAGGGATCAGTCCTGGGACCTCTACTGTTTGGAATCTATTTCTCCAAAGTACAAGCTAAAACTAAAGGTCTGCGGCTGACAAATTTTGCTGATGACTGCAAACTGGGAGCGGTCATAGAATCTCCAAACCATGCCAACATCCTACAAGAGGGTCTTACACAAACAAATGATTGGTACCAAAGTCATGGCCTTAAACTCAATGCAAAAAAACTGCATTATCATTCCTTTTGGTAAGAGTGATGTTCCTGCTAACTATTACATCAATAACAGCACCCTAAGTATGCACTCAGTGGTGAGAGACCTGGGCACACAGGTTGACAGCAACCTTACCTTTGATCACCATGCCTCCACAGTGATAAGAAGGGTATTCTACATGGCTCATCTCATAAGTAAGGGCATTGCCTCCAGAAAAAAAGAAGTTATAATCTCCCTGTACTCTTCCCTCATCTGGCCAATAATTAAGTACAATGCCCCTTTTGGTAAGTACTTTTCCAAGCATCTGCAGCAATTGGAGAGACCTCAAAGATTCCTCACAAGGAAAATCAAGGTCTTCAGCATCTGTCCTATGAGGACTGCCTGAAATCACTGTCACTTTATTCTGTGTCATACAGACTACTCAGAGGCGATCTCTGCCTTGAATATAAGACAATCATTGACCTTGTTTTATTGGAAATGCTGCATATCCATAAGTCAAATGGTACACGGCTTACTCGCTTTAAAGGCCTTAACCTGGTATGTGACATTAATAGAACCTGATAGAGGAACAGATTTGTCTCCCAGAGGTTACCACACCTTTGTAACAGACTCCCGCTTCATGTCAAGCACAGCACCTCATTGGCCCTCTTCAAATTGGATAGGTAACTGTAAATTCATCTCAGGGGTTCCACCAGTGTCCCTCTTGGACAGAGGACATAGGTGCTGATTGTGGAAATAAGGGTAAACTTGGCTAGGCTTGAAAGGGTCCCTAGAGTCATTAGACTAGTAACCTCCTAAGATCCTATGGCAAGCTAGTAAGTTAATTAGTAAGCTTTTTCCTACTGCAAGAAACTGATGCATTTGCATGTTAAACTGAGACAGGAAACTGAAGTAAATAGCAGAAGCTGGAAACACGACTGAATTAGCTATGTGTTAGTGGATTCTCTCAGTTTCAGTTTAGACACCTGTAGTCAGTACTATCATATGGGGCCTTATACTGCACCAGTATTGACTTTATAATGGAATGCAAAGTTTATGCTATTTTAAGATGCTGCATTACAACATACATTGTCAGCGTGATCATATATTACATTTATTACACGGCAGTAACAGATTATATGTTGGATGGTATTCAAAAACAATCCGTTCAAAGCATTGTGTGAAAAAACATGAGTGGTGATGTGTATGAAGTGAGTGATTTAGACACACAAATAGCTGGATGGTGCTACTGGAAAACTACATTATGCATCACATGCAAATGACAGTCATCAAACCCCTTTTCCCATTTTTTCTCCATGGGGGTCAGGGTGCTGGATCAAATGTTGCCACCTCCCTCACTTCATTGCTACTCTCCTACTATCTTCGGCAGTAATGCCCAGTTGTCATGACTCTTTTCTCATGCATTCCATTCCATCTCTTGGCTGGAAGTTCTCATTTCCTCTTGACATCTTCCTGTCTGCCCCAAATTTTCTTCACAAAATTGTATTTTGCCCTCCTGCATGTGTGCCTAAATGATGCAATCTGTTCTTTTCGACCTTCTCTGCAACTGAAGCTAATTTGGCTTCTCCTCTGATGTTGTAATATCTTCAGCTGTCCCACAGTGTGCATCCTACCACCCATCTCCATCATCTCTAGCTTCCTCAACTGCTCTGCCTTTACTACCCAGGTTTCTGCACCATACAGTAGTACTAGTAACACTACTGTTTTGTACAGCTTACTTTTCAGGTTCTTTGGCATTCCTCTGTCACACACACTACCCTGACACTCTGTGTCAGTTGGCTGCAGCACCTCTGATTATAGCTATGACCTCCTCTTTTGGACTTCCCTTCTCAATTACTCATCTTTGCCTCCCACCTCGCCTGTGATTACAGGTACACGCCACTGCGCCCAGCCTGTTATACAAAAAATTAGCGCTTTCATCCACTGTTTAATACGTGAACTTCCTCAGAAACATTTTCAAATGATTTCCAGTTCCTTAAATAACTTACTAAACAGGAAGTGACATCATGACCATCAAACTGAAAAAATAATAAATGTGATTTTCTACAAAAATGAAGTATTGTCATAATAATAACAAATAAAAAAATATATACATACATATATATACACAAATTAATGTATATACAATTATTTCCTGCCTTTCTTGTTAAGTGGTACAGACTATTTGTAAAGCCCTTCTGTGTTTGAGGGAAGCCTTCTAGCTTGTTTTTTTTCTTGTAACTAGCCAGTTTTCTAGTTTCAGCACTCAAATCTGTTTCTTTGATCTCAGCACTTGTTCAGAAAAAAAAAAAAAAAAAAAAAAAAATTTCATCTGCTTTTACTGTACTTCTGTTTTACCTACTTCTTTTACTTTTGCATCATCTTAAAATACTCAATTGTATTTATTACTGCTTGGTGTAACTCATTCTAAGCCTTTTGGTTTAAACACTTGGGCTTCGGACCAGTTAGTTGTTTTGCACTGAGAGGTTTGTGGTCTGCACTGTTGTGGCAGAACAGGTAGCTTACATCCTTCTAGGTTGAGAACTGCTGATTGAGGGCTCAGTGTCTGTTATTCTAAAAGTGTATTAATTCTGGTTTAAGCACTTGGGCTTTCAAGCCAGTTATTTTACATTAAGAGGGTTCGTGGTCTGCACTCTTGTGGGAGGAGAGGCTGGACTCTGCCCTTCTGAGCTGAGAATTTCTGGTTAAAGGCTTATAGTGCATGCATATCTGAACTGTTTCTTACTGAAGTTGGTGCGCCTTGTTTGCTGTGGCATAGACTGGATTCGGGCCTGCTGGATCTAGCTTTGTTTGTGTAACTTGAGCACTAATCCAAGACATTCTCTAAAGTATTCAATGGTATTTATTACTGCTTGTTGTAACTTGATTAAAGTGTAGCTATCATTCAAGTCTTTTGGATTAAGCACTTGGGCTTCAGACCAGTTGTTTTACATTAGGAAGGTTTGTGGCAAGCACTGTGGTGGCAGGACAGGTAGCTTTCATCCTTCTAAGTTGGGAACTGCTGATTGAGAGCCCAGTGTCCAAGTGTATTAGTTCTGGTTTAGGCACTTGGGCTTCAGGCCAGTTATTTTACATTAAGAAGGTTCGTGGACTGCACTCTTGTGGGAGAAGAGGCTGGGCTCTGCCCTTCTGAGCTGGGAATTTTCTGGTTAAAGGTTTATAGTGCCTGAATATTTGAACTGTATCTTACTGAAATTGGTTCACCTTGTTTGCTCTAGCATAGACTAGATCCAGGCCTACTGAATCTAGCTTTGTTTATATACTTGTTGTTTGTTTGCTTGTTATTTCAAGCTAATTCACCCTGTGGATCACTAGTGATATCTGCATTGCTTACTGTACTTATTTCCTTGTTTCACTTGAAAGAAAGTTACTGTTTGTCGTTTGCATTTAGTTACTTGTATCACATTGCACTCAAGTTACCTGGCACTTGCTCACTAAAGCAATTATATAAGTCAGCACTAAAAATTAAAAGCACTACACCCTCACTCCCCACTGGCCCTTGTTTTCAATTAAGGATTTCCCAATATTATTCTAGCATGTCCAAAGGTCAGTTGTCAATCTCCTCTCCGGTCCAGCTGGTGAATCTGGGAATCTTGAGGCAATGTTATAACTGCCTCATGTACACAGACAACCCTCTCCTCCTCCCACATAACACAAATACTTGAGAGATGCAGCTATTTAGCCAAACTGGAGGCTGAGCTCTCTCAACTCAGGACTGGCAAGACCAGACAGGAGGAGAAGGCAACTACACACACCACAAAACCAGCCTCACATAATGCTACCACTCCACTGAATCAAACACATAAACACACAAAGACATACTCAGAGGCTCTGAGTAAAATTTACCTAAACAGCAGAGGCCTCCAAAGCAGACACCCAAACAACTGCTACCTCAAGACACCCCACAAGCAACACATAAACCACAAAAGCAGTGTGCAAAGCAGTCACAGCCCTTAAGGCCAAATACAACACCAAACATACTTGTCATAGGTGACTCCATAGTCAGACACACTGACGTCCCACTCACCAGGCTGAACAAGGAGAGGGTCACAGTAAGCTGCCTATCGGGCTAGAATCCGCCACATAACACAAGCACTGGTCACTCCACAGCAAGTACAAATATGACACAGTCATTGTCCATGCTGGTGTGAGCGACCTGAGGCGATACCTCCCTGGACTGCATGAAAAGAGACATAGAGGAGCTCTCTGATTATGTAGCCCAGGCAGGTATGACCCTAACCCTGAGCAGTATCCTTCCTTCACCAAGAATGATGCCACAATATAGAGACAAGATGATCAGCTTTAACAATTGGCTTAATGTCTGGTGTCATTCAAAGGGGATCCAGTGTCTGTCTGCCTGGGATGACATGCTTGACAAGCCACGCTCGCAAGGGACGGCTTGCACCTGTCACCCTGGGATATTGGCAAAGGCTCTTGCCACCCCCATAGTGCCTTTTTAGGCAAGGCTCAAATTCTAAACCTACCACCCTAGAAAACAAAAATGGGAAGAAATTGAGGGTAATGCTGCTCAATGCCAGAAGTCTAAATCTCAAAATGCACGAGGCCCTTCTCAGTATGGAGAACATCGATGTCTGTGCTGCAACTGAAACCTGGTTCAAGGCTCCTGAGAGCACCCGGCACTATTAGGTTTTACCTCATATCATGCCCCAAAACCCGGACCACTCCACAAAAGGAGGGGTGTATCCATATTCATAAAGGATACTCACACCTCCAGGTTGGTGCAGCATGAAGCTCGAAACCATCCAGGTGCAACTAACAATAGGCAAAACTGCTCTACAAATTGTAGCATGCTACAGGCCACCCTCTCAAACTCAGGAACCCCACACAGCCTTCCTGAAGACACTGGAGGGTATAAATGTATCTCCAAACACCATCATATTGGGTGACTTCAACTACCGAATATAGACTGGGAACATTACTCAAGCCCTAACTTTCTAGCCCAACGGTTCCTGGAGTTCATAAATTCAAATGCCATGGAACAGCTAGTCACTGTTCCCACGAGAGGAGAAAATATACTAGATCTCATTGTCACAAACATGGGGACAAAATGCTCCACACGGAAGTATATCCCTCATTGGTGAGATCTGATCATAAACTAATCTCATTGGAAATCCACATCCCGCCCACCCCAAACAAAAAGACCATAGTGAAGAACTTCTCTAAAGCAAACTTCACACTACTCAAGACTGGTGTGGTATCCTTCAAGGCCCCTGAGTCAGAGGAAACCACAACCCAAGCTGCGGAAGCCCTTACAAATGCCTTCTATGAACACCTCCAGGACTGCATGGATCAGGCAATCCCAACTAAAACCAAGACTCTTTCCACACGTCCAGTCTGGTGGACCCCAGCCATTAACAAACTTTACAATAAGAGGAGAAAGCTATTACATGATAGAACAAAATCCATAAAAGGGAAGTCACCCCTGATCATTATTAGTAAAAAATACGAGCACTCATAAAATCAACTAAGGCCAATTTTGAGAGAAAAATTGCCATGGATTCAAAGGACAATCATAAGGCCTTTTTCAGCTATGTTAGGAACCTGGGTGGAAACTCACAGATATGCTCAGAATTAGTCCAAAATGATACAAAAATCACTGAACCCACAGACATTGCCAACATACTGGCAGACAGGTTCAGTGCAAACTTCACCCCTCTCCCCTAAAGGAGAGATAACTATCCCAGCCGAGTGTAGCCTCCCGGACATCTCAAATGCGCAGGTGAAAGCTGCTCTCTCTAAAGCTAAAAACACAGCATCAATGGGACCGGATGGTGTCCCCGGCTGTGTGCTACACGAGCTAAATGAGGAATTAAACCCGCACATAAGGCAGCTGTTTAATCTCAGCCTTACCACAGGATACGTGCGGCAACCACAGCTGTGGTCCCACTCCACAAAGGTGGCCCTCACGACCCTGGTAATTAACAAGTCTAGTCTGCAAAGCTATGGAGAGGATCATAATGGAGCTCATAAACAAAGATATAGGGGACTTGCAGACATTGGACCCGACCCAGTTTGGCTTTGTCAAGGGAAGATCATGCCTTTTGAACTTGGTCGACTTCTTGAAATAGTCACCAAGGCCATTGATGAGGAAAGGCAGTCCATACAGCCTACCTTGACCTACACAATACCCATTGTAGAAAAACCAGCTTAAATGTAAACCCATATGTCACAAGATGGGTTGCAAACTGGCTTAAGGACAGAACCCACAGGGTTAGAGTTGCTGGCGCTGTGTCAGACTCCAAGCCGGTCACAAGTGGTGTCCCACAGGGCTCGGTCCTTGGCCCCTATTGTTTGGCATCTACTTCTCAGAAGTACAGGCCAACATGGGAGGACTTTGGCTGACAAAGTTTGCAGATGACTGCAAATAGTGGAAAGTGCATCGGACACTGATATACTTCAGAAGGGACTCACGGAAACAGATAGCTGGTGCCAGAGCCATGGCCTGAAGTTAAACGCCAAAAATGTATAGTCATACCCTTGGGAAAAACAAGGTAACCCCAAGCTCCCATATAAGTGCCAATCGACTAAGCACAGAAGAGGTTATCAGGGACCTGGGGACCCAGGTTGACAGTGGCCTTTCTTTGACACTCACATTGCTAAAGTGGTTAGAAAGACCTTCTACATTGCCCACCTGATCATGAAGGGATTCACATCCAGATCTAGTGAGGTCATTGTTCCCTGTACTCTTCACTTATCAGACCAATGATCGAGTACAATGCCCCATTCGGGATGTATCTCACCCGACATCTGCAGCAATTGGAGAGACCCCAAAAGTTCCTCACCAAAAGGATAAAGGGACTCCAAAATCTGTCATATGCTGCCAGATTGAAGAAACTCCAGCTCTATTCAGTCGCATACCGTCTGCTCAGAGGTGACATGTGCCTGACATACAAGGCCATGTCCAACCCGGAATTAATGGACATGCTCCACCTCAAAAATCCAAATCCACCAAAACCACTAGAGCAAGCGACTTAAACCTTAGCACGGATATAAATAGGACGTGCTGGAGGGATAGATTTATCACTCAGAGACTCCCTATGCTGTGGAATAAAATCCCGGTCCATGTGAGGCAGAGCACCTGACTCTGTTCAAGAGAAATCTAGACCTGTGGATGGGAGATAATCATCTCTGGGTCACTGCTGGACAGAGGCACAACAAACTAATGGGCACAGTATTTTTCATATAAGGGTGCGTAAGACACAATAATTTGGGCTAGGCTTATAAATGCCTTAGGGCAGATAGCCTAGTATAAACCTATGAACCTATGAACCTATGAACCTATATACACATACATATGTATAAATGCAAAAATACAGTCATAAAAATGCAGTGTAAATTCATGCTGTGTAAATAGCATAATAATCAACTTGAGCATATGAAATGCATATCCAAAGACCTCTCCCACATAGACACAACAATCACATACATACACACACCCGCACACACACACACACACACACACACACACACACACACACACACACACACACACACACACATATATATATACATATAAACATGTACCCCCCCACACGCACACACACACACACACACACACACACACACACACACACACACACACACACACACACACACACACATACACACACACACACACGCACACAAACATAGAACCAAACGATCACTATAAAAATATAAAATACATGTGAAAAAATGTATATAAATATCATAAAAAATATATGACGATATAAAAAAATGAAAAAATTATGATATATACACACAAGTACATACACCAAAAAGTATATGATATAATGTATATAAAATGTAATATATGTATAGGACAAAAAATATGTATATATATATATATATATATATATATATATATATATATATATATGAATATATATAAATCATATCATGTCTCTGAAGGAAATCAGAGTGATATGAACATGTATGTGTACACACATGTACACCTCACACAAAACACACATGGATCACATGCATATGGTCTCAAACACCTATCTATATTTCAAAAAACATTTTAAATTAATATGATTATATTAATTTAAAATGTTTTTTAAAATGTTTTTTGAAATATAGATAGGTGTTTGAGACCATATGCATGTGATCCATGTGTGTTTGTCCTATACGTATATTACATTTTATATACATTATATCATATACTTTTTGGTGTATGTACTTGTGTGTATATATCATAATTTTTCATTTTATATATCACATATTTTATGATATTTATATACATTTTTTCACATGTATTTTATATTTTTATAGTGATCGTTTGGTTCTATGTTTGTGTGCGTGTGTGTGTGTGTGTGTGTGTGTGTGTGTGTGTGTGTGTGTGTGTGTGTGTGTGTGTGTGTGTGTGTGTGTGTGTGTGTGTGTGTGTGTGTGTGCGCGTGAGTGTGTGTGGGGGTACATGTTTATATGTGTATATATGTGCGTGTGTGTGTGTGTGTGCGGGTGTGTGTGTATGTATGTGATTGTTGTGTATGTGGGAGAGGTCTTTGGATACGCATTTCATATGCTCAAGTTGATTATTATGCTATTTACACAGCATGAATTTACACTGCATTTTTATGACTGTATTTTTGCATTTATACATATGTATGTGTATATATATGTACATGTACATCTTGACCAATGGATGGGAGATCGCAGATATACCCCAGGGATTACCTCAGTGTCTCTGCTCAACAGAGGCACTGCAAAATAATGGGCATAGTTTCTCCAAACTAAAGGGGTGGCGTAAGCCACAAAACTATGGGCTAGGCTTGTAAATGCCCTCGGGCAGATAGCCTAGTATAAACCTATGAACCTATATATTAATTTGTGTATACATATATGTATATATATATATTTTTTTATTTGTTATTATTATGACAATACTTCATTTTTGTAGAAAATCACATTTGTTATTTTTTCAGTTTGATGGTCATGATGTCACTTCCTGTTTAGTAAGTTATTTAATGAACTGGAAATCATTTGAAAATGTTTCTGAGGAAGTTCACGTATTAAACAGTGGATGAAAGCGCTAAATTTTTGGCTTCTGGTTTACTTGTTTTTTTTGCTAGCAGGTCTGCAGTTCATTTTTTCATTTTGTTTGGTTGACAGCCTGTTATACAGCTACCTGCTGCAAAATTAATACCTGTTCAAATGACGTCAGTGGCTTACCTGACATACAGGTAGAAGTTGTAAACTAAATACATTGTTTGCTTGGAGCAGTTTACAATACAGACCCCAGAAAATTGTCCAGCAATATAAAAAGTGGTACCACAGTCACTAAAATACCACACTGGATCGATTAACTGTTAACAACATGCTAGACTAACGAGTATTGAGTTTTTATAAGCATCTCTGGTCTGAGGATTTTTTTACTACAAACCAAAAACCCTAAACCTGCTCAACAGCTGCCACGTTAGTGTCACGTACAACAGTGTACCTCTCAAATGTCCAGATTTTTGCAGAACGTCCAGATTTGTACAACACATCCTTGGTCTGTTCCTCTTAAAACGTTTGGTTTTCTGGCAAATCAAGGAAACTTCGCTAAATAAGGATGTACATTTGAATTTCAGGCTTATATATCATTCAGAAAATGCATGTTAACACAATCCCTGTTATTCTAGCAACATTCTAAGTTTATAAGAACAATATTTAAAATGTCCCTATTTGGGGGGCTTTGTCCAGATTTCTTAGGCAAGAAGTTGAGAGCTATGGACACTGTAAGTAGCATATTCAGTGATTTTTAGAGCAAATGCTGGATCATATCCCAAATGGAGAACATGGGACTCTCAAAGCACAGATATGGATGCAGTACTGCTGCTAATCCCCCCCTCCAACTTCTTAGTGCAAGAAATCCAGACAAAGCGGAACATGATGGGGGTCCAAAATGTGGTACAGATTTTAATTACAACTCTTTTAATCTTAAAAAGTCGATAGGCTAGATTTTGTGTTAGTATTCAGGACTCGTTCAAGTGCACCAGTACCTAATTATGCGGAACGTTCTTCCTTTTGAATAAGAGTTCAGTTCCTTGCAGTTTCACATTAGATGGTTCTGTCTGTCACCCATTCAGTGTTAATAACTTTTAAACGGTATCCATGGTAAATAACAGTAAATTATATGATGTCATAAAACAGCATTTTATAAATACAAAGTAGCACATTTTAACCATCTTGTAAGTTTCCTAGTTAAACTTGTTAATAAATTCTCAGTAAGTGTTCCATATTTGCCCATATGCTCTACATTATGGGATGCCGTTTTCCACGTTTTTGGAGCTGGAAGGTTGAAAGTTATGAGCAAGCATTAGATATGAAGTCTGAAGCTTAAATGGCATTATTTCAGTACATCAATTCCCATTGATTTGTCAGAAAAACATGAGCTGGAAGGTTGAAAGTTATGAGCAAGCATAGATATGAGGTCGGAAACTTAAATGTCATTATTTCAGTACATCAGTTCCCAGTGATTTGTCGGAAAACCATATACTTTATAAGCAACAGACAAAAACATGAGACAAACATTGGGACATTCTGCAAAAATCTGGACACTTGAGAGATATATGGTTATTTAAAATCATATTTGCTTTTTGATAGTTTAAAACAGAGTGACAGTTTTCATCAGTTTCAATGTGCAGTATACCCTGAAATTCTACATTTGTAGACTACTACAACACCCCTGGCAGGGTGCACTCTTTTTGGGCCATTGCAGCTCCTTAAATAATTTAACACAGTTTGAGGTTTACAGCGGCTTGATAGAGAGCACACTTTTAGTGGCAATTTTCAATGTTTGTTATTACGCCCTTAGCTCTCAACTGTCCCTGATTTTGCCTCAAAATTTTGCTTTGTACTACCTAAAACTAACGACTTTGGAACAAAGGGTGGTGGATTACTTAATAAAAAAATACAATCGAGCTGTAGACTTTTTTACTTAAGAAAATACATGTTAATTCACATTCTCTTATTCTGCCAACCTCTCAAGTTAAGAATAATAATATTTTAAAAACTGTCTTTGGTTTTGGGCATTTGTCCCCATTATTTTTGGATTTGTCCTGGATTCTGGGTTAGGAGGGTGAATGATATGGACCCTCCTTCTACTGCAGCTTGTAATAGAACACAGGTTTTACTGACCATTTCCAATTCCGAGACATCTTGTTTCTGTCTATTAAGCAGGCAATAATTTATTTTATTTATTTATTGTCATTTGTTAACCGGGTTGGTACAACTGAGCCAAAAGCCCATTTTCAGTGGAGACCCAGAGAGAAAAGGTCCAATTACATATGTAAGACAATCCAAAAGAGAAAAAAGAAACAGTAGCAAATACAAAGTTAAAAAAATTCAGATTTACATAGGACTTCAATTACTATAGTAATAATGACAAGAGACATTACATAAAATATACAATATCCAAACCAAAAAAAAAATTAATTGAATACAATAGCAGCAGATGTATGTCCTGAGTAGGAGTATTTACAAGAGCAGATTGTTGGTTATTCTACATGTAGTGTTGGAAGATTAAGAAAAGTAGGAAGCCGGTGGAAAAAGAGACAGAGAAGCTGGAGTGATCAGAAAAGGAGCAGAAGAAGAAATCAGTCAGAAGTCAGGCAGGTGCTTGCCAAGGGCAGGTCCAGGTGTTGACAAAGTAATGTCTGAGTTCTTGTTTGAATTGCAGCTAATGAGGGATGCCTCTTATCTTCAGTGGAAGGGAATTCCAGGTGTGAGCTACAGAGTACTTAAACAGGGATTTGCCGATATTTTTTGACAGCTTATAGATGTTAAGAAGGTTTTTGTCAGATGTGCGAAGTTGATGGTGGGGGGTTATAGCGGGATACGAGGTTAGTGATGGTGGGACAGGAAGTGGGATTATACAGAATTGAGTGTGTGATGTGCAATTGAGAAAGAGTTGTTTAGGGAATTTGGGACATTGTAATGATTTAAGGGCAAGGCAGTGGTGGGATTTCCTAGGTAGAGTAGAGGTAAATCTAGCTACTTTATTGTATATTTGCTCAAGTTTGGAGAGAAGGGAAAATTGTAGGTTGGTGCAAACTGGAGCAGCACACAGAAGACAGGGTAATAAAAGAGACAGGGCTAAGGAGGGTTTGGAGGAAGAAGGGAGTAGTTTGTGATTCCACTAAAGGAGACCACATTTCTGGTGTTTTTTTTTTGTTTTTTTTTTTTTTTTTATGGAATGCTAGATGTGCATGTCAAATTTTAATTCATCGTCAATTATAATGCCTAGTAATTTTGTATAAGGTTCAGGTCTGATGGTGTTATTGCTATGGGAGGTAATAGATAAGGTCATTTTGTCAGGTGCCAGTGTTCTGGGGGAAAAAAGTAGAGGTTTTGTCTTTTTAGGGTTTAGAATCACTTGATTGTTGGTGAGCCAGGTTTCAATGGATGTGAAAGTGTCCGGGGTAAGGGCATGGAGTTCAGGGATACTATGGGCAGTGGTAATAAGGGTGGAGTCATCGGCATATTGTAAGAGGGTAGAGAGGTTGGAGGCAGAGGATAGATTGTTGGTAAAAATATTGAAAAGAAGAGGTCCTAGTATTGAGCCTTGGGGTACACCAATGTTGACAGGAAGGAATGGGGAGGTGACAGTTTTCCAGCATATGAATTGTTTTCTGTTAGATATGTAGGTAGAAAACCAGCATAAGGATGGGGTGGACAGATGAAGGTCATCGAGTTTATTAATTAAATGGAATGAGAGATTCAGTAAAAGAACAATTAATAAGAATAGAGACAGGGTAATGTTATATGGGCTACTTTGATAGGAGACAAAAAAGTTTTTTTGTCTCTGATAACAAATTTTTTACACTTGTTTCTAAGTTCTTTGTAGTATTGGAGTAAGGGAAGAGTTTTATTTCTGGCCCAGATTTTCCAGGCATCATCCCTCTGATGCATGATAGAGTGTGTTTGATTTGATAACCAGGGGGCATGTTTTGATTTTATCCTGATTTTCCTGGAAGGTGCCATAGAGTTTAGTACATCAAAGAAACAGAGTATTGAAAGAGGTTACAGCATCATTAAGTGGGAGGTTTTTGAAGAAGGACCAGTTAATGTTAGATAAAGTAGAGATGAAATAGTCAGGGTTGAAGTTAGTCAAGTCACAACATTCTCTGTAAAGGTGTTCATTGGGAAGGTGTTGGGAGTATCTATGAATATAAATAGGGGAATGGTCACTTAGGGAATTTGGGAGAATGCCAGGGTTATGGTAAAGATGTGGGTCTGAAGAAAGGATCCAGTCTATTATAGATCCTGAATTAGAGTTACTATTGTACCTAGTAGGGGAAGATATGAGTTGGTGGAAGCTGTAAAAATTGAGACTATGGGTAGGAGATGGGGAAGAGAAAGTTGCCCAGTCTATGTTTACATCACCAAGTATGATAGTTTCATAGGTAACATTTAGGGTAAGCCAGGACAGAAAGTTTTCGAGGATAGGGATGTTGTCCCCTGGGGGAATGTAAATAGATATGATGGCAAACTTTTTGTAGGGATTTAGGTGGCAGTTTACTATTAAAATTTCTGCAGGAGTGAAGCTAGGTATGGAAAGTGAAATTGGAGCAAGAGTAAGCAGGTCAGAGTAGAGGATAGTAACACCTCTGCCTTTTTTATTAGTTCTGTCTGCCCGGAAGATGTTATAGCCAGGGGGAAGGATTTCTGAGTTTGTGATGTGAGGTTTTAACCAGGTTTCTGAGAGGGTTAAAATGTGGGGGGAGTAGAGGTCAATCCATGAGTGCAGGTTTGTAGTCTTATTAACAATGCTTTGGATTTTGAGAGAAACGATAGAGATTTAGGAGATGGACTGGCAATGGGGACTTGTTGACGGGGTTAGGGTGGGGGGTGCTTGCTTGTGAGGGGTGGTCCAGGGTTAGGGTGGATGTCACCATCCAGGAATAGTGAGACAAAGAAATTGAGCAGTAAGGAGAGTAGATCAGGTGTACATAGAGTTATTGTCTTTATACTTGTGAGTAGAGTGTTGCTATGATACACCTTAGTAGAAAAGAGGGAGGTAGGGGAGATTAGAAATAGATGAGGAGAGATAGCAAGTGTGTGAGGGTAGTTATGTGGGGGGATATTATTAGAGAGAGTTGGTGATGGTGATATATAATGTAGAGGTATGTGATATGAAGTAGCTAGTGTAAGTAGGAGGAGAAAGGGGATAAGAAGGTGATGGGGTGACATGGTAGGGTAGAGTAGGGTGAGTATATGTAAGGGCAGTTAGGTGTAGAAGGTATAAGGAGAAAGATAGGTGACTGATTGAGAAGGGGCTGGGTTAGATGTAGTGAAGAGGTGAAGGTAGATAAGGTGGGAGGGGGTTAAGGAGAGAAGTATTGGGGGAAGGGGAGTAGTGTAATTGATAGGATGTGGGGAATGGACAGAAGTCAAGGGGGTGGAGAAATAGAGTAGTATAAAGGAAATGAAAGTGGGAATGGATGGGAATGGGGGTAGGGTAGGGGAACAGAGTGAGCCCGAGGGCAGTGAGGGCGAACGGAGTGGGTTGACCCAGCAAGGAGAAGGTTGAAGAGGAAGGGAAAAATGATCAGTAAGGTAAGTTGGGTAAGTAGGTGATACAGGGGAGTGTTTAGCTAGCTGAGAAGAAAGTTATGCCTGTGCGTATGAGAAGGAAATTTTCTTTTTCATTTTTTTTTTTTTTTTACGTGTGAGCAGGAGCCAGTGCCAATGGCAAGTATTGTGCCAAATAAATGTTATAGCTGGTGGGATGAAAGCACTGGTAAAAAAGCCAAACTGTTTGGATAATTTTAGTAAGGCACGTTCACAGAAATATAGCAACTCTGACAATTTTGCAAGCTGGCGAGCTGGCTAAAACCTAGTACAATACTGTCATCTAGTGGCAGGAAAGGGATAGATAGGAGAAAAAAATGAGGAAGCTAAAGGGACTGAAGCTAGAATAGGGATTACTGGGGGGGGGTCTTGGTGAGTATGCTAGCCACAAAGTTGCTAACGCTGTTAGAAACAACAATAAGTCTGTAAATGGTGTCACAGTAGGCAAGCACCTCCTTTCTTTTGCAGAACAGGATTTTCAAAAGTCTGATTAGTTCTTGGTGGAATTCCAAGGGCTCAAAGTTAGAAGGATGAGGTTGTGTGTTATTACATAAAGAACACCAGCCCAGGAGTGTTCTGAGGCCTGTTGGCCTCTACACCCCTGGAAGGGTGCTATTTACACAATCACACACACACACACACACACACACACACACACACACACACACTGGATGGCATTACTGTCCTTAGAGAATAGGCTGTTGAATTGTTTTGCATTAGTTTGTTTTTTGTTGTTTTTTTTTTTGTTTTTTAATTACTATTATATGTATATGTTCACTATATTTGATGTAAATTATTTCCTCTTCCCACTGTTTCAAACTTCCTGAAGTATATGCTGGCAAATTGTTGGGGGGGAGGGTTTGAAGTCACTGAAAAATAAGTTACATTTGAGTTTCAGACTTTATCATAGTACTCAACTAATCAGGGACAAATCTCAACAGAATCAGGGACAAGTCCAGAAAAAATCAGAGATACTTCAAATATTAGCACTGTTAACTTGATACAGAATAAGAGAATGTGAATTAATATACATTTGTGAAGTAAAAATTGTCTATAACTCTATTTATTTTCATTGTTTATTACCTGTAATTCACCACCTTTTCTCCAAAACTCACCTGTTTTACGCGGGATTAAAGGAGACAAATTTAAGTCAAAATCAGTAGTGTCCCTGAGGTGACCGGCATGGACTTCATATCCTGCAGAAAATGCATGTTAACCTAAATCTTGTCATTAAAGCAACTTTTTGATTTTATAAGAGCAATATTTAAAATCTGTCCCTATTTTTGTCCCCTCATTATTTTAGGCTTTACCTGGATTTCTTGAGCTAAGAGGTTGTGAGGTATGCATGCCTCTTAATTTTAAATTAGTTTCATCTGCCGCTCGATGTCTGTCTCACACACACACACACACACACACACACACACACACACACACACACACACACACACACACACACACACACACACACATATACCCATGCACACACACATACACTTTTCTATTTTTTGTAATTATCTGTTTTCATTTTATACTCACTAAACGGCAGAAGCACTGGTTATTGAGTGTAAGATAATGGCTTGATTTATCTCACTGTCACTTTCATGCACACATCTGGCAGTTAATACCTGTAACATTCTGTGCTAAACTGCCAATATTGTATCATGTTAGGGATTAGCTAAACAAAGAGAAAGGGAGGAGGCAACACAGGCAGCAGGAAGGCAAAGAAAAGCTCAAACAGCCATAAAAAGATTCAAAGCCATCAGAATTCACTCATCTACAACCAAGGTTTGCAATAGTCATGTACAAAAGAACCACAGAAACTATTATAGTATGAAGTGAATAAACACACTCAATAAAAATAAGACAGCCTTCAAACAGTGAATGCAAGCAAGAATTTTAAAAAGCCATTTTAATGTGAGTTACTGAGGAAAGCACCAGTGTTTTGACTTGTTGAATAACTACATATAGGGCAGAGAGAAATGACAGCTAAGCAGGTCAGGGATAGCATCTCAATGGGCTAACTTTGATTATTGAATGGTCAGAATGCAAAACATTGAGATCAAAACACAGAAAGAACACAACATTGAAAAGTGGTGGTAGGCAGTTGTGCGAGATTGGGTACAGTGGGGATAGGGTTTTGCTGTTTCTCAGCTGCAGTGTTATCTCAGAGATGGTACATATAATTAGTATGGGGTGTGGGGGCACAGCCCACAACATGAGGGATTCAGGGGGACTTGCCTCCCTTGCAAAAAATATTTTGATGCCTACTGTTTTCTGTCAGTGTTATGTTCTTTTGGTGTTCTGGTCTCATTTTGCTCATCAATGTTCTGAGTGTTTGATAATCTAACAAGTCCTATCCGAGCTACAAAGAAAATTTCCCAAGCCTCAGTAGGATTCCACCATTTGAACTGCTATATAGCAAACATATCAGCGGATTGCTAGATATATCAGAAGCAACTTGGAAGAAGAAACACTTTAAAAGTGTGGCAGGATGTTTTTTGGATCCTCAGGACAGGTTAAGAACAGTGTTGTCTATGCTGAGAAACTATATGGGGAGAGTAAAGCAGGCATGACAGAGTGCATGTAATATAAATGCTCATCTCAGAGAGTTCAAAGTACGAGATAAAATAATTGCATTAGTACCCACTTCTGAAAACAAACTGTCAAGGCCCCTTTTGAAGTAATATAATAAAGTGAATTATAAGGTGAGCCAACAAGGAAAAAGCAAAACAGAATATTGTCAAGAAACTGCACAGAGAAAATTCTACTGAAGTTTACGCAGAAATTATAGTTGCAAGAGTTCCCACCCATCAGTATGCCCTGAAGTCAAAATAGGAACGATACTGTTAGTGGCTCAGAAAATGGAAGTGAAAGACTCTGTACTCAGAAATAATGGCATGTTCACAGAACTGTCTTGTAAAACCAGTTTAATTCAGCACAACACAGAAACTGTGCCTGGAGTGAAAGTACACTTAAAACCATATTGAATACTGGAGTCCCAATGCCAAGCAGTTAGGAATGAAGTAAAAGGATACGCAAACTTGAAGTTATAGAAGAACCACAGAGCAAGTAGGACAGTCACATTGTAAAAATATTCAAGCCCGATGGGTCTATAAAGTTTGGTAATGACTTCAGGAAGGAAAATGTGATTCATAGTTCATGCCAGAGTGGATGAATTGATTAAGAAATTGGACAAAGTGAGGTTTATGTCCGTATTAAACTTTACCAAAAGACACTGGCAAATTCCGCAAGACCCAGACTCTAAGGGGAAAAAATGGCATTTTCCACACCTGATGGACTCTCCCATTAGAAAGTATTGCATTTTGTTCTTCACAGAGCACCAGCAATATTCCAGGGGCTGATGGAAAAAAAACGTAACCCCTCGCCAGATAGGTAGCAGCCTACCTAGATGGCATTGTAATATTCTCTGAGGATTAACAAAGCAATTTGGCCAAAGATTAAGCTGTTTTAAACATTCTGTGTATGGCTGGAGTGATAGCTACTTTATGTAAGTGAAAGCTGGACATGGCAGAAGCCTACTATTTGTACTGTGTGATACACTGAGGGATAATGAAACCACAGGCTGAGAATGTAGAGGCAGTGCAGACCTGGCCAACATCAACCACTAAAAAAAGCAAGCAATTTTTTTTTTTGCAGGAGGGTCTGGCTAGCTCTTATCCAAACTTTGTTTTTCAGATGTTACCCTGACTGATTTTACTAAAAATAAAACTGCTAAAGGTGAACTAGACAAATGTAAGTGAGCAAGCCTTTATTCATCTAAATAATATGCTATGGTTTGAGATTGTACTCATAGTCCTTGACTTTTCAGAACATTTTTTAATACACATAGATGGCTTGGAGGTAGGTATATGTACAGTTTTATCTCAGGTTGTGGAGGAGTAACACCCCATCTGCTATATAAATAGGAAGCTTATTAACTCAAATAAATAAAACTTGGCTATAGAAAGAGAGTGTTTAGCCATTAAGTAGGCCCTCACCATCCAATATATTATCTCCTGGTATGACAGTTTGCCCTGATCATTAATCATACCTCCACTTCAATGGCTATTACAGCAAAAGGACACTAACCCAAGACTACCTCAGGGGGCACAGACCTTCTGATCTTTCAACTTCAAGATTATAGACTGCCCGCCTGCAGCCATCTGAATGAAGTTGGGCTATTCCAGGCATACAGACCATCTGCTAAGGTTCAAGCTAATGGTTCTTTACTGAAGGGGAAGGCATCTAGTATAGGGATTCTAACCCAGTAATAGGCACGGAGGAAAGAAGTGATAAGGGACATCTGCACAAGAGGATATTTAAAAACGATGCCTGGTGCAGAGCAAATTTGTCACCTTCAGATCAAAAGAGGGTCCTGGTAGGCCTCCAGAAAGAAGACAATATGTAGAGTATCCCTTTAAGGGAAGGGAGCTGAACCCTTCAAAGGAAAAGCCAGCAGTAGTTATCATTGTCTGTACAGAAGGAAAAACTATTTTGGTTTATCCGTATTGGTAGAATGGTAAGGACAGCAGCTGTACTGTTGTAAGGTCAGCTACTGTACCAGAATCCAATATATAAAGGAATACTGCTTTTGAGTGTAAAGAAATATTGCTTTTGACTTGAATTATGAAAAGCCTGCAGAGCAAAAACCTGAGAAGAGGAAGTGCAATTGCATAAGTTACACTTAACCATAACAGTCGATGTTCAAATTCCTCACTGCTGCAGCCTTTTGATTATATGGGTTGTATCCTGCCCAGGATACAATAACCAATCAGCTTCTCAAAGCTCAGGTACCTGACCACAACTTCACTCTGACTGCTGATTGGTCAGTTCATTGGAGGGAAATTAAAAATCACAGTGAAGAACGCTTCTGGACTTTTTTGATCATAGAGAGATAAAAAAAGCTTACCCATCCTGAACTTCTAAAGATATAGCAGTAAACAAAACTTTATATTCTAACAAATAACTTTATGCAAATAGAAGAGGATGTTGAGTGGGTGCAGCTACTGTGGTGGTGAGGAATTCAAACATCTCCTGTTCTGGTAAGTGCAACTTACACAACTGTATTATGTTCAGCATTTCCATTACTGCGACCTGGGAGAAGGAAGGATAAAGATCCAGGAACCCCTGAAGAATGGTCCTAACAAAGCCAATCCTGAATATGGAAATCTTCTAGAGTCCACCCCTTTCCAATATGCCATTGAAGACAAGACCTTCATGGAATGAGCCTTGATACTGCCTGGAACTAGTTTACCATGGTGGGTCTAACAAAAGGCAGTAGCCGAGGACAACCATCTTGAAATTGTTTTGAAATGGGTTCTTCTTTCTTAGTCCCAGCATAATGCAAACAGTTGATCAGCTTTTCTAAAGGACTTGGTTCTGTCAAGAAATATCCGAGCTGCCTATACAAGTCCAAAGTATGTAGAATCCTTTTTCCATGATTCTGAGGGTCAGCATAGAATACTGGGAAATTGAAGGCTTGATACAACGTGAACTCTGAAACAACCTTGGGCATGAATGACAGATTTTTCTTAATGAGAACCTATCCCTATTGAAGACCAGATAGAGTTCACCCACCATGAGAGCTTGCAGCTCAGATACTGTTCTTGCAGATGTCAGAGCAATGAGAAGACACATTCATATGTAATGAACCTTAATTCTGCTTGATGTACAAGTTCAGATATAGACATGGTCAACTTTTCCAGCACAAAGTAAAGATCCTGGGGAGAGCAACCTCTTTGTGTGGAGGAATCAGGTGCAACAATCCTTACAGAGATTGTTTTACTAAAACACTGAATAAAGTAGAGGATCCATGGGTAAGCATGCTGAAATGGCCTTGATATAGGGGTATGAAAGGCCAGAGTCTAGTAACGCACACAGATATTTATACACCAGTGGTTCATAATCTCTGACAGGGCTCTGGTTATTGGCTAGGCACCAACTAGAAAATCTGTTCCACTAGCCAATATAAGATTTTCTAGTAGCATTTTTTGCCTTCTTTATTACTTGCTGTATGCCCTCTTAAATAATGCCTAAAAGAATTAGAATTGAATCATCCAGGTAGTTATTTAAAGATGTTTGAGACTGGGGTGTATCAAACTACACTTGTTTTATGCAAGCAGCTCCAGTCTGCGAGGAAGCTTGTGGTGATTCCCCTTAGCCAATTCCATTAGAAGAGAGAACCAAAGTTGTCAGGTTCCAAAGGGGTCACCACAATTATTTTTGAAGAGTTCTTCTGAATCTTTAGAATTGCCCTGAATATCATAGGAAAGGATGAAAATGCATAAAGGATCATTTCCGTCCATGGAAATGAGAAAGCATCAGTTTTCCAGGCTTGTTCGCAAGGCATCCTGGGGCAGAATCTGTTGAGTTGCCTGTTTTGAAAGTAAGCAAAGAGATCTACTTGAGGTGTTCCCTCACAACTGGATCAATTTTTGGAAGACCCCCTCTCATTCAATTTCCATTCATGAGGGTCTGTCCTCATCCTCCTCAGCTTTTCTGCCACTATGCTTTGCTCTGGCAAAATGTAGGATGCTTGAAGGGTTAAAGAGTGCTGAAGAGCTACCTCCCAAGCCATCATAGCCAGCATGCACCGAGGGTTTGACCTGCTGCCCCCTTACTTGTTGATGTACCACATCACTGTGGTATTGCTGGTAATCACCTAAGAGGTCCTGGGGACTATAAATAAAGAGATGTTAAGGCATTGATCATAGTCAACATCTCTTTGACATTTATGTTCTTTGGTCTATCTGAGGAATCCCACAGGCCTTGCACCCATACTGCCCCACCATGAAACTGCCCCCCAAAGCAAAATCTGATCTGCTTATAGTTACAGATTGACTTGGAGGTAAACAAAAAAAAGGAGACCTGTATTTGCTTGTATTTGTAGTCTCCACTGGTGTAGTTGCTTTGTTACAAAGCCCAATACTGGAATTCAAAATTTCAGATTATGTAAATGTTGAGTACCTGTTTTTTTAGAAATCTCTGAATCTTTCTAATGTACCTGTTTTTTTTAGAAATCTCCAAATCTTTCTCATGTACCTGTTTTTTTAGAAATCTCTGAATCTTTCTCATGTACCTGTTTTTTTAGAAATCTCTGAATCTTTCTCATGTACCTGTTTTTTTAGAAATCTCTGAATCTTTCTCATGTACCTGTTTTTTTAGAAATCTCTGAATCTTTCTCATGTACCTGTTTTTTTTAAAAATCTCTGAATCTTTCTCATGTACCTGTTTTTTTAGAAATCTCTGAATCTTTCTCATGTACCTGTTTTTTTAGAAATCTCTGAATCTTTCTCATGTACCTGTTTTTTTAGAAATCTCTGAATCTTTCTCATGTACCTGTTTTTTTTCAGAAATCTCTGAATCTTTCTCATGTACCTGTTTTTTTAGAAATCTCTGAATCTTACTCATGTACCTGTTTTTTTAGAAATCTCTGAATCTTTCTCATGTACCTTTTTTTTAGAAATCTCTGAATCTTTCTCATGTACCTGTTTTTTTAGAAATATCTGAATCTTTATCATGTACCTGTTTTTTTAGAAATCTCTGAATCTTTCTCATGTACCTGTTTTTTTTAGAAATCTCTGAATCTTTCTCATGTACCTGTTTTTTTAGAAATCTCTGAATCTTTCTCATGTACCTGTTTTTTGTTAGAAATCTCTGAATCTTTCTCATGTACCTGTTTTTTTAGAAATCTCTGAATCTTTCTCATGTGTAAGCTGGTGAGAGGAATCATGCAAATAATAGATGCCATGAACCCCAGGATCCTGAGATACTCTCCGGCTGAGTATGAGACTGAGCTGAGAAGCTCAGAAAAGCTTTCAGACAAAAAAGAAATCCACCTTCTCATTTCAAAAAAGCCTTTTGCTGCAGGCTGTCTATAAGACATCCTAGGAAGACAATCCTTTGTGACAGGCTCAAGAAGGTTTTCTGAATAGTTGTCTGGAATCCTAGATTGGTCAGAAGAGATGAAACCCATATTAATAGCCCTTGACACCCGGGAAAACAGACAGCAAAGATAAGTAAATCATCTAAATAAGGAAAATGTGAATGATATTTAGTCTACAATAAGCTGTAACTGGAGCTAGACATTTTGTTAACAGTCTTGGAGCAGTAGATAACCCAAATGATATTGCAGAGAATTGATAACATGATCCAGAGATGGAAAATCTGAGACATTTCTCAATTTAGGTCCAATGTTACCATAAAGCTTTCCTGATGAATAAAAGGTAAAATACTGAAGGGTCTACATCTTGAATTTTGGTACTTTTACATACAAGTTTAGGAAGAAAAGGTCTAGAAATGGTCTCCAAGAAAGCTCTTTCTTTGTCACCAGAAATATTTTGGAAAAGCCTTTCCCCTTTGATTTAATGTTACTTGTTCTAGGACTCCTAGTGTGTTTAAATGCTGAAGAACCTTAAGAAAAAAGTATGGTTAGTTATGAGGTTGGATGAGGAACTCCCCTGAAAGGAGATATTTGTGTCCAGTGCCAACTATATCCTTCCTTCCCTTCCTTTAACACCTATGAGTCTATCCCAATCTGTTGCCAAAGCGTAATGTACAGAGCCAATTTATTGTTGGGATAGGTTTTGAGAGTTTGTGCAAGGACAGGAGGGGAGAGGGTTGGGGAAATAATGCTAGCATTGTCATTCTGAAGTCACAGACTGTCCCTTTTTAGGAAAGGATCCTTGTTTCTTATTGTAATTTTCCTGCCATCTCTTTTTGTGTCTCTGTTTGGCATGAGAAGGCAAGGAGTAGTTGTTTTGTTTCTTAGCTGAGAAAGAGGATGTGGGAGACTTGTAAAGGGGGGGGGGACTGAAAAATCTTAGTAAATTCTCTGAATTAATTTCCCCTCATTAAATTGGTTGAGGACCTGAATAGCAGATGAGCCAAATAAAATCTGCTTATCCAAAGCTGAATTCAAAATTTTGAGAGTTTACCTTATCAGAAAACTTTTTGTTACATACCCAGCATTATCGCCTCAACAAAGCAGCAGACATAGAGGCCTTGGACACAGTATCTGCACAATCACGTCATGTTTAGGTACTTGTGAAATGCTAGAAACAATATAATTGAATTAAGCACTACTTTCAGTGGGAATAGTGAAGTTCCACATACGGGTCTGATAGTTAAGAATTCTGTACACCAAAGTGGGAGAAGAAAAAAATCCTCTTAGCAAATCTGTTCAAGTCATACCCTTCTTGTCTACATGGGAAGGGTTAGATGATGCCAGAACCCTGCTACCTGCTGCTATAGATGTCAAGCTTGTTGCAGGGTCAGACCTAAGGTGAGAAAACAAGTGCTTGTTAGTTTGAGACACTTTGATATAACAAGCCAGATAGACGTCAGTAAGATCCACAACCAATTTATTGACTGAGCGCTTTCGTCTCACAATAGAAATTTCACCCAAAGGACAATAGAGTTTAAAATGCACTCTATTGTGAGATGAAAGCACTCAATCAATAAATTGGTTATGAATCTTACTAGCATCTATCTGGCTTGTTATATCAGTTTGTGGTCGGTGTGTGCTTTTCATACAGTTTGAGATACTTTGTAAATCCTATCTGGTTTTTGGGGACTGGAGGTTGTAAATCAAGGATGTTATAGGCTGTATTATATACATCCTCTACATCTGGCACTGAAGGAAAAATAGGCATGGAATGAGGAATATTCACTTATAACATATCATAGTATCTCCTCAGTTCAGGGGAGCATCCATTTGTTCCCATAAAAATATCTCATTCATCATGGCAATAATCTGAGGAAAAAGAAAATTCCTCCAAAGGAGGTTGTGAGGACCAGGTTTCATCAGCATCAGAGTTTTGGGGTTGAGGATCTGCAGGAAATGAAGCCCTGTCTCTGGGTTTGTCAGAATCATCTGACATGTCTTCTTTAAACATATTTCTATTGACCAAATTTACACGTACTGAATTCTGTGAACCAGGATTGACTGTCTGTAACAATGTCTTAGCTAAGGGAAGAATCGTCGTTCTTTATTTTTTTATAGATAGCATGTCTTCTGATAAACAATGTTTAACTTTTTTTTTCTTTACAGGTATCTTCAATGACCAACTTGGAAAAGGAATATCTGTTCCATCAATAAGTCTCTTCCCCTGGACACGTCCAGCAAATTTTCTTCTATATCTTCATGCACTAGTAAAGAAGGTTTGTGCATGCTTGGTTCAGAGATTGAAACTGGAGAAGAGGACATAGCTGACTACTGGTTCATGGTGGCTGAAAGAACTACACTAGAGGAAGCCAGAGAGGTAAGCGAGTAGTCTGAGGAATGACTGCTGGCCACGACAGAGGTTGAAATAAGACTGAGCCCGTGGAATCAACAAGCATTGTTTTGTAAGTTATTTTCTTTCTAGGAACTACACAAGTCATACTAGCAGGAAAAGGGTGAGTATCCATGCTTTGACTGAGGAGAAAGCTTCCGATTTAGTCAGAAAAGCTGGAATGAGTCATTCAGAAGGTAAGTTGTCAAATAGTTTGCACAAACAGCATATTTACAGTTTCACACACAGAGCCCCCAAAACACTGAAATACATAAGAAGGGCACTAAATTAAAATCAGAAACCTCTTTAGGATAAATTTAATCTGACAGAAAAAAATGTCAGGTTAAGTCGTCACAGTGACAACACGTACTACATAACCTGATGTACTCTCTTCCAAAGTAAAACACTCCCCCAACACAAAACTTTTTTTTTTTAATGAACAAAACTTTACATAAGCAGTACAGTTTGTCCCAAAATAAGCAACTAAATTAGTCAAAGCTGAAAATAGCCCAAGTCAAGGATAACCACAAGGTATTTTAGCGCTATGTCAACAACCTCAAAGGCAATACACAATTGTGTGCAGAGCTCATTGTTAATGGAACCACCTAGACTGAGCCAGAAGATATACTAAACCTTCTGGCTGACAAATTCAGCTCCAACTTTACCCCTTTTTCTTCCTCTTCCAGTGTTCTCTCAAGAAATACCATTAAATGTAACTCCCCTTGCTATCACTAGGGTAAAGATCTTCACTAAGTTCATAGGCTCATAGGTAGGTACTAGGCTATCTGCCCGAGGGCATTTATAAGCCCAGCCAGAGTGTGTCGGCTTTCGCCGCCCCATTGATTAATTAACTGATCCTCTGTCAAGCAGAGCCAATGAAGTGATCCCAGGGGTGTATTTTCTGTTACCCATCCACTCGTCAAGGTTTCTCTTGAAGAGTGTTAGTGAGGGGCTCTGCCTGATGTAATTTGGAATTTTGTTCTAAAGCATGGGGAGTCCCTGTGACAGGAATCTATCCCTCCAGCATGTTCTATTTATTACTGTGGTGAGGTTTAGCTCACTAGTGCGTGTGGCTCACAGTGACTTGGATTTCTTTAGGTGGAGCATGTCCATCAATTCTGAGTTGGACATGGCTTTGTAAGTCAGGCAGAGATCACCACTGAGTAAGCAATATGCCACTGAGCACAGCCGGAGTTTTTTTTCAGTCGGGCTGTATAAGACATATGTTTGAGGCCAGTAATCCTCTTGGTGAGGTACTTTTGTGGTCTTTCCAGCTGTTGGAAGTGTCTTGTGAGGTACATCCCAAATGGGGCATTGTACTCTATGATGGGTCTAATGAGTAACGAGTAGAGGGGCACTATAACCTCTTTATTTCTAGATGTGAACCCTTTAGTAATTAGATGGACTAGATAGAAGGATTTCCGAACTACTTTGGCAATATGATTGTCAAAGGAGAGATTACTATCTACCTGGATCCCCAGATCTCTTATTACTTCTTCTGTATTAAGGGGGCTGCCACCTATGTGGTAATTTGTGGGTGTTTTGTTTTTCCCAAATGGGATGACTATGCATTTTTTGGCATTTAGCTTGAGGCCATGACTTTGACACCAGGTGTCCGTCTCACTAAGGTCCTTTTGGAGGATGTCCGTGTAAGCCGGAGAGTCAATTATGGCTCCCAGTTTGCAGTCATCGGTGAACTTGGTTAGCCATAGTCCTCCTGTATTTGCCTGTACTTCTGGGAAGTATATGCTGAACAATAGGGGTCCCAGGACCGAGCCTTGTGGGACACCACTTGTGACTGGTTTAGAGTCGGACCTGGAGCCCGCTATTCTTACCATGTGAGTTCTGTCCGTAAGCCAGTTGGCAACCCATCTCATGATGTAGGGGTTTATGTTCAGGCTGGTGAGTTTTTCTGTAATACCCAAGTGGGGAATGGTGTCGAAAGCCTTGGTGAGGTCATGGTAGGCTGTGTGAACCACCTTTCCCTTGTCTATGGCCTTGGTGACTGTCTCGAAGAAGTCAACCAGGTTTAGTAGGCATTTTCTGCCCTTAACAAAGCTGAACTGGGTTGGGTCAAGTGTTTGGAGGTTCCCAATGTCTTTGTTAATGAGTTCCATGATGATGCGCTCCATAGCCTTGCAGACCAGGGTAGTCAGACTTATGGGGCGATAGTTACCACGGTCAGTTGTGACCCCTCCTTTGAGGAGAGGAATAACCATTGCTGTGCGCCGTTCTATGGGTATGTAGCCTGTGGAGAGGCTGAGGTTGAACAGCGTATTTAGGTGGGGGGTTAGCTCGGTCTGTAGTTCGTGCAAGACGCAGCCTGGGACACCATCTGGTCCCAGTCATGCTATGTTTTTGACTTTTGAAAGGGCTGTTTTCACCTGTATGTCTGTGATTTTTGGGACACTACACTTTTCCGGTATTGTTGTGGGCCCTTTTGGAGGTGAGTGGGGGGTGAAGTTTGCATTGAATCTATCTGGGGTGTGGACATCCAGAGTGATTAGCTAAAGAAGGCATTATGGTTATCTTTTGAATCCTTGGCTATTTTTCTTTCGAAGTTAGCCTTGGATGATTTCATGAGGGACCTTAGTTTCTTACTGATATTGATCAGGGATGTCTTTCCTTCTTGGGATTTGCTTTTTTTCTGAACTAGTTTCCTCCTGCTATTGTATAACCTGTTTATTTCAGGGTTCCACCAAACTGGTTTCCTTCTCTTAGAGTAGTGAGTCTTGGTTTTGCTAGCGATGGCACGATCCATGCATCTTTGGAGGTGCTCATAGAGTGCATTTGTAAAGGTTTCTGCATCTTGGGAAGCATTATCCTTTAGCGTGGGGGCTGTGAAACTTACCACCTCTGTCTTAAGTAAGGCGAAGTTTGCTTTAGAAAAGTTTTTTACTGTGGTTTTCTTAGTAGGGGGTGGTGGTGGGGTGTGGACATCCAGAGTGATTAGTTTATGGTCTGATCTAACCAGTGACTGGTTGATCTCCAATGTGGAACACCTTTCGCCCATGTTGGTGATGACCAGGTCCAATATGTTTTCACCTCTGGTAGGGGAGTTGACCAGCTGATCCAGGGCATTTTAGTTGATGAATTCCAGGAAGCACTGGGCCTGGGAATTTGTACTCAAGTAGTTTTCCCAGTGAATGGTAGGGTAATTGAAATCGCCCAATATCAGGGTGTTCGGTAGGACCTTCATGCTTTCCAGTATCTCCAGAAAGGTGGAGTGGTGGTCCTGGGTCATGGAGGGTGATCTGTAGCAGGCCACAATTTGCACTGCAGATTTGCCCGATGTTAGTTGCACATGGATGATCTCAGAGGTAACATGCTGCGCCACTAACCTGGAGGTGTAGGTATCCTTGACGAATACAGATACACCCCCTCCTTTTGTGTTTCAGTCCGTGTTCTGTGGCCGAAATGTGTGGTATGAGTTGTAGCCCAGTAGTGCTGGGGTGCTCTCTGGAGCCTTGAACCAGGTTTCAGTTACTGCACAGATGTCGACATTCTCTATACTGAGGAGTGCTTTGAGCACGTGCATTTTGAGATTTAAACTCCTGGCATTGAGTAGCATAACCCTCAGTTTTTTGTTAATTGTGCTATTTACGGAGGTGGGTTTGACTTTTGAGCCTTGCCTAAAAAAAGCACTATGGGGCAGCAAGAGCCTTGGCCAATAAGCCTAGGGGTGACAGGTTTTGCGAAGCAATGCGGCTTGTTGAGCATGTTGCCCCAGGCTGACAGACACTGGATCCCCTTTGAATGACACCAAAATTGATAATTTTTTTCTTTATACTGAGGTATCATTCTTGGTGAGGGCAGGATGCTACTCAGGGTCAGGGTCATACCAGCCTAGGCTGCATGATCAGAGAGCTCTTCCATGTCTCTTTTCATGTAGTCCTGGGAGGTACATCTCAGGTCATTCACACCAACATGAACGATGACGGAGTCATATTTGTACTTGTTCTGGAGTGACCTGAGTGCTTGTGTTATGTGGCGGATTCTGGCTCCTGACAGGCAGCTAACAGTAACCTTCTGCTTGTCCAGCCTAGTGAGTGGGACATCAGTATGCCTGACTATAGAGTCACCTATTACTAGTGTGTTAGGTATGTTATTTTGCCTTAAGGGCTGTGATTGTGCGGCACACTGATTTTGTGTTTTATGTGTTGTCTGGTTTGTGACGGGAAGTGCAGATTGTTTGGGTGTCTGCTTTGGAGGTCTCTGATGCTTTTGCAGGTTTTTATTTAGAGCCTCCAAGTATGATTTTGTGTATTTATGTGTATTTTTTGCCAGTGCTGTTTTAGTAGGTCTGTGTGTGGCTGGAGGTGTGGTGCAAGTGTTAACTTTCTCCTCTTTACTGTCTGTTCCAGTCTTGGGTGGAGACTTCTTAGCTTCCAGTTTGGCTGTATAATTGCATCTCTCGCATATGTTAGTGTTTTGTGGTAGGAGGAGAAGGTTGTCTGTGTACATGAGGCAGTTGTAACATTGTCTCAGGATACCTAGATTCACCAGCTGGACTGGAGAGTGCACCTGAAGTTGCCCTTTGGTCATGCCTGAATAGTAAGTGAGCTGCTTAGTCACTTGGTTGGTGAGGGGTGAACAAAGAGCTTTGCCCTGATGGGAATCAGTGTCAGGGTATATTAGTGCATGCTATTAGGTCTGAGCAAGTGCTGGGTTGTAAGATGCTTTTTGAGTGCTTAGGTTGAGAGTTAGACTAGTTTCAAGGGAAAAACTGAAGAGGAGACTTAGTAGAGCCGGGAATAATTTAACCGTAGCTAACCAGCACTGCCCGGTGTGCAAAACCGTGCAAACGCGGTTTTTATAGTAGGGAGATGAAAGAGATAGAAATTAGCCCAAAATGGCCAATAAACTACTAACTTCTGGGCTGGAACCACTCCTCCAAGGACAGATAGGTTGCTCAAAGCTCCCCTCTCTCACAGGTGAACAGAGAAACTTCCTTCTATCCAAGTAAGGTATGGGCAACTCAGAAACTAGTATCACAGCCCTGAATTCAGCACTAGCCTGAAAACTGGACTATACTAGCTTAGAAAGGCGAGAAACAAGGAATTTTTTGTTTTGTTTTGTTTTTTTGAAAAGATAAGGCAAAAACAGTAAAAAATATACTTAAAACAGCTTTAAACGACTACAAATGATCAGAAAAAGCTATCGCACTTTAGTGTGTAGTCTACAATAGTTAAATTATTTAAACAAAAAACAACTTTTTAAAAGTGCAGGCAGTTAAATAAGTACAATATGTGAAAAAACAAGCTTTAAATCACAATAAACGCTGGAAAATCTGCGTTTAGGCGGAAAACAGTTAAGTGCAGCAAGAAAGTACAGAAAACTGATACTTAATCACTCCAAAGTCTCTCTTCTAAGCTAGAAGGCTTGTATCAGTTTAAGGCTTTCTAGTGCTACCCAGCAGGTTAGTTACAGGAAAGATGGGAAACAAGCACAGATGTGGTCTTTTAAACCAGAAAGTTGAAAGAGACGGACAAACTGTCCAAATGGTCAATAAACTACAATGTCTGGGCCAAGAACCTTTCCTCTCGTGGTAGACAGGCTTCCTAATGCTTACCACTCCCACTGACAAGCTAGAAGGCTTTCTTCCAAAACAGAAAGGCTTGCGGGGCTCAGACACTTACAAAGAGTCCTGGATACAGCAACTCTGTATCTGGACTAGGTTAGTTACAGGAAAGGCAGAGAACAAGTACAAATGTAGGCTTTTAAGCCAGCAAGTTGAAAGAGATGGAAAACAGCCCAAACGGCCAAATAAACTACAATTTCTGGGTCAAAACTCACTCTTCCAGTGGAGGATAGGCTACCTAGTGCTTAACTCTCCCACTGATAAGCTAGAAGGCTTGCCCCTAACACACAAAGGCTTGGGGGGATCAGAAGCTTACTAACAATTCTGGATACAGCAACTCTGTAACCGGACTAGGCCAGTTATAGGAAAGGTGGGAAACAGGCACAAGTGCGGCTTTCAAACCAGAAAGTTGAAAGAGATGGAAAAAAACTGCTCAAACAGCCAATAGCTACAATTTCTGGGCCAGGGATCACTCATCTTGTGGTAGATAGGCTACCTGATGCTTACCACTCCCACTGATAAGCTAGAAGGCTTCTCTCCAACACGGAAAGGCTTGGGGGGCTCAGAAGCTTTCAAAGAGTCCTGGATACAGCAAATCTGTACCTGGACTGACTAGTAACAAGAAAGGCAGGAAGCAAGCACAAACACAGGCTTTTAAATCAGAAGGTTGAAAGAGATGGAAAAGCTTCCCAAACAGCCAATAAACTATAATTTCTGGGCCAGAAACCACTCCTCCTGTGGTAGATAGGTTACCTAGTGCTTACCACTCCCACTGATAAGCTAGAAGGCTCCTCTCCAACACAGAAGGGCTTGGGGGGGGGCTCAGAAGCTTACCAACAGTCCTGGATACAGCAAATCTGTACCTGGACTACACTAGTTATAGGAAAGGCAGGGACCAAACGCAAAACGGGCTTTTAACCAGAAAGTAGAAAGAAATTGAAAAACTGCCCAAATGGCCAATGAATTACAATTTCAGGGCCAAAACCCACTCTTCCCATGGTAGATAAGCTACCTAGTGCCTACCACTCCCACTGAAAAGCTAAAAGGCTTCCCTCCAACACAGAAAGGCTTGGGGGGCTCAAAAGCTTACCAACAGTCCTGGATACAGCAAGTCTGTATCTGGACTTGACTAGTTACAGGAAAGGCAGGAAACAAGCTTAGAATTTTTTTTTTGTTACAGAAAACTGGCTAAAACAGCAGTAAATACAATTCAAATTGTAGTGCAGGCCAGCACACCTGAGTGTATAGCAACACTATGGCAAATACAGTTCAAATAAATGCAATTAAATTAACAAATGACTAAAAAACAAGTGCAGAAGGCAGTAAATTAGAAGGCTACAAACAAGCAGTAATAAGTGTAGAGCAAGAGCGACTGAACAGATAACAGCACGCAGAAGAGCAACTAATACAGTTACAGTAAGATCAGCTGAATAAAAAAATAAAATATATATATATATATATATATATATATATATATATATATATATATATATATATACATATACATCAATCATCATCATCTTCTTTCGGCTGTTCCCGTTAGGGGTCGCCACAGCAGATCACCTGTTTCTATTTCTTCCTGTCCTCTGCATCTTGCTCTGTCACACCAACCACCTGCATGTCCTCTCGCACTACATCCATAAACCTTATCTTAGGCCCTCCTCTTATCCTGTTACCTGGTAGCTTCATCCTTAGCATCTTTTTCCCAATATACTCAGCATCCCTCCTCAGCACGTCCAAACCAATGTAATCGTGCCTCTCTGGCTTTGTCTCCAAACCTTCCAACCTGGGCTGACCCTCTAATATACTTATTCCTAATCCTGTCCACCCTCATCACACCCAGTGCAAATCTTAACATCTTTAATTCTGCCACATCCAGCTCAAACTCCTGCCTTTTTGTCAATGCCACTGTCTCCAACCCATATAACATAGCTGGTCTCACTACCCTCTTGTAGACCTTCCCTTTCACTCTTACTGATACCCGTCTGTCACAAATCACTCCTGACACACATCTCCACCCACTCCACCCTGCCTGTACTCTCTTCTTCACCTCTCTTCCACACTCACCGTTACTCTGAACTATTGACCCCAAGTATTTAAACTCATCCACCTTCGCCACCTCTACTCCTTGCATCCTCACCATTCCTCTATCCTCCCTTTCATTCACACACATATTCTGTCTTAGTCCTGCTGACCTTAATTCCTCTTCTCTCTAGAGCATATCTCCATCTCTCCAGGGTCTCCTCCACCTGTTCCCTACTCTCACTACAGATCACAATGTCATCTGCAAACATCATAGTCCACAGGGACTCCTGTCTGATCTCGTCTGTCAACCTGTCCATCACCATTGCAAATAAGAAAGGGCTCAGAGCTGATCCTTGATGTAACCCCACCTCCACCTTAAACACATCCATCACTCCCACTGCAGACCTCACTGCTGTCACACTACCCTCGTACATATCCTGTACCACTCTTACATACTTTTCTGACATTCCTGACTTCCTCATAGAATACCAAAACTCCTCTCTAGGCACCCTGTCATATGCTTTCTCTAAGTCTACAAAAACACAATACAACTCCTTCCGACATTCTCTGTACTTCTCCATCAACACTCTCAGAGCAAAGATCACATCTGTAGTGCTCTTTCCTGGCATGAAACCATACTGCTGATCACTAATCATCACGTCCCTTCTTAACCTTGCTTCCACTACTCTTTTCCATAACTTCATGCTGTGACTGATCAATTTAATCCCTCTGTAGTTACTACAGCTCTGCACATCACCCTTATTCTTAAAAATCGGTACCAAAACACTTTTATCCATTCCTCAGGCATCCTCTCACTTTCCAAGATTTCATTAAACAATCTGGTTAAAAACTCCACTGCCATTTCACCTAAACACCTCCATGCTTCCACAGGTATGTCATCTGGGCCAACAGCCTTTCCATTCTTCATTCTCTTCATAGCTATCCTTACTTCCTCCTTGCTAATCCATTGTTCTTCATGATTCACTATCCCTACATCATCCAACCTTCTCTCCCTCTCATTCTCTTCATTCATCAACCCTTCAAAGTACTCTTTCCATCTCCTCAATGCACTCTCCTCGCTTGTGAGTATGTTTCCCTCATTATCCTTTATCACCTTTACCTGCTGCACATCTTTTCTAGCTCGGTCCCTTTGTCTAGCCAATTGGTACAGGTCCTTTTCTCCCTCCTTAGTGTCCAACCTTTCATACAACTTCATATGCCTTAGCCTTAGCCGTTGCCACCTCTCTCTTTGCCATGCACCTCATCTCCTTATACTCCTGTCTACTTTCTTCATCTCTCTGACAATCCTACTTCTTCTTTGCCAACCTCTTTCTCTGTATACTCTCCTGTACTTCCTCATTCCACCACCATGTCTCCTTGTCGTCCTTCCTCTGTCCAGATGTGATACCAAGCACCTTTCTAGCCGTCTCCCTACTGTAATTACCCACCTATTTGGTAACTCTTCACTGCCACCCAGTGTCTGCCTTAACTCATCCCTGAACTCCACCTCACAATCACTCTTTTTCAGTTTCCACCATTTGATCCTTGGTGCTTCCCTCACACTCATCCTACTCTTCTTGATAACCAACGTCATCCTATAAACCACCATCCTATGCTGCCTAACTACACTTTCTCTGGTCACCACTTTACATGCTCCAATCTTCTTCAAACTGGCCCTCCTACATAAGATATAATCCACCTGTGTGCATCTTCCTCCACTCTTGTATGTCACCCTATGCTCCTCCCTCTTTTTAAAATATGTATTCACCACAGCCATGTCCATCCTTTTCGCAAAATCCACTACCATCTGACCTTCTGCATTCCTTTGTTTAACACCATACCTACCCATCACTTCCTCATCCCCTCTGTTCCCTTCACTAACATGCCCATTGAAATCTGCTCCAATCACCACTCTCTCACCCTTGGGTACAGTCATCACCACTTCATCCAATTCACTCCAAAATTTTTCTTTCTCATCCATTGCACACCCAACTTGTGGAGCATACACACTAACAGCATTCATCATTACACCATCAATTTCCAGCTTCATAAACATCATTCTATCCAACACTCTTTTCACCTCCAAAACACTCTCAGCATACTGTTCCTTCAGAACAACTACTACGCCATTTCTCCTCCCATCCACACCATGATAAAACAATTTAAACCCACCTCCGATACACCTAGCCTTACTCCCCTTCCAGCTGGTCTCTTGCACACACAATATACCAACCTTCCTTCTGTCCATCATATCAGCTAGCTCTCTCCCTATACCAGTCATACTGCCAACATTCAAAGTTCCGACCCTCACTACCACAGTCCTAGCCTTCCTCCTCTCTTCCTGCCTTTGACCATGTCTTCCGCCTCTTCCCCTCCTTCAGCCAACAGTAGCCCAATTTCCGCCAGCACCCTGTAGGCTAAAAGCACTGGTGGTGGTCGTTGTTAACCCGAGCCTCGACCGATCTGGTATAAAAATGTTTCTTGGTGTCTGCATGAAATGTTTTGCCAAAGTTTTATGCCAGATGCCCTTCCTGACGTAACCCTCCCCATTTATCCGGGCTTGGGACTGGCACAAAGAAATACACTGGCTTGTGCATCTTCTTCTTCTTTCAGCTTTTCCCAGTTAGAGGACACCACAGGGGCTACATATATATATATATATATATATATATATATATATATTTTTTTTTTTTTTTTTTTTGAGGGAGGGAACAGAGCAGGATTAAGATGCTACAGGGGTTTTCTTTCCCAAATGCTCTCTTTGTACTCAGTAGGAGTGCCTGAAATCAGAATATGATCTCACTGCACTCAGTTGAGTGAGCAAATGAGATGGGCCCAGAATGAGTTTCCAAATACAAATCTACAAGAGGGGCGGGCAATTTCAAATCCACCAACATTAACACCAAGACAAGAACAGGGAGGGTGGGTAGGGGACTAACTGTAGAGAGACAGCCACAACTTCAGTTGAGTTAATATTCAGTGAAAAACACAAAATAAATTAATACAATACTATATGCAAAAGAGCAGATAAAAGTGTACTTAAATTCACTTATATGTCCAGCTGATTTCAGGTAGATATTAGCCGGCCAAAGCTCTGATATTAAGCAGAGATAACTCAAAATGTACCATTTATATAAGCCAAGAATGTCAGTGATGAACTGAAACTACCCCCACTGCTATCAATGGCTACACAGAAATTCTAAAAAGTACTCTGTAGAGAGACAGCCACAACTTCAGTTGAGTTAATATTCAGTGAAAAACACAAATAAACAAATTAAATACAGTACTACATGCAAAACAGCAGATAAAAGTGTACTTAAATTCACTTATACGTCCAGCTGATTTCAGGTAGATGTTAGCCGGCCAAAGCTGCTCTCTCTAAGGCCAAGAACACTGCATCCCTGGGCCCTGACAGTATCTCAGACTAACTTCTAAATAGCATGAAACATGACCTGTCAGACCCTCTGGAATCCCTATTTAACCATAGCCTCCAAATATGCTTCATACTTCATGAAAAGAGAACAGCAACCGTCATCCCTCTGCACAAAGGTGGGCCATCTACAGACCCTGGAAACTACAGACCCATAAGTCTCACTGGTCTCATATGCAAAGCCATGGAAAGAATTATCATTTAAATGATCAATAATAACATATGAAATTTCCAGACACTGGACCCAATCCAGTTTGGTGTCATCAAGAGCCAGGTCATGTCTTCTCAGTCTGGTGAATTTCTTTGAGAAGGTCACCAAAGCAATGGATGAGGGCAAAACACTTCACACTGCCTACCTTGACCTGGCCAAGGCATTTGACACAATACCTCACTCAGACATTGACAAAATCAAGAGGTAAGGTATGAACCCTTATGTCATATGAATAGTCAGATGGCCCACAGACAAGACCTAGGAAGATAGAATTGGAAAGTCACCAGCAGAGTCCCTTAGGGATTGGTCTTGGGACCATTCCTTTCTGGCATCTACTTCTCTGAAGTCAAGGCCATCAAGGGTATCCAGCTGGTCAAATTTTCAGATGATTGCAGATTAGGAGTAGTCATAGAACCCCTCCCCACCCCACTGACACTAGTGCTGTCCAAGAAGGGCTGACAGAAGATAACTAGTGTCGGAGCCATGGAGTAAAACTAAATACAGTCTAGCCAACTGCACCTACGCATTTTAGTGAAGGAGAATCTGAAAAGAAACAGAAAAGCTTCTCCCTGCTCAGACTGCCAATGCAGATAAATAGTGGAGTAAGTCTATGAGAGGGCAGATAAGTGCATATCTGTTTGTCTGAGTGTGGGTACAGGAACAGTGCATAAGTGGGTCATATGTGCATGAATGTTTATTGTTTACATATATATATATATATATATATATATATATATATATATATATATATATATATAGATATATAGATATATATATATATATGTGTGTGTGTAGGATAACTGCTGCCTAATGTGACCTGTAGGTACAAAGTGTGCTAGCACTGGATATGCATACATATGTTTGTGATTGCATGTGTGTATCTGTCTAGAATCATATGACTGTATGTCTGCGTGTGGTCTCTACTGTCAGAGAGGGAAACTCACTAGAGCAGAGCCACAGAATGTAGCGTCACTACTGTACATACTCCAGCAGCTATTGGACAGGAGAGGTTAAGCTGTTCCTTTTGTGAATGTGTGTCATTTTCCATGTGTGTTACTGTCTTCTGATATCTGGATGTGTATGTGTGTATATACACAGGCAGTGTGTGACTGAGTCTGTGAGTGGCTATGCATGAATGCTTATTGTGAACGCGAACGTGTGTCTGTGTGTGTGTGTGTGTCTGTCTGTCTGTCTGTCTGTGTGTGTGTGTGTGTGTGTGTGTGTGTGTGTGTGTGTGTGTGTGTGTGTGTGTGTGTGTGTTAGATGACTGCTGTCTGGTGGGATCTGTGTTTTTTTTTTTATTAATAGGGAGATCATAGCTACCAAGTGTGTAGGTACTGAAAGCGTGTGCATGTATCTGTGTATGTTTGAGTCTGTACATCTCTTTGTGAGTATGTGTGTGAATGTCAGAATGTCTGTGCAGGGATGTACACAATGTAACTGGGTAGAATAGAGCCACAATCTATGGTATGGATTTGCTCCATTTAGCCTTCTCCGTCTATTAGCATCTAAAGTACATTATATCAGTTGTGTGTGTGCATGGGTATGAGTGTGTGTGTGTCCATGTGTCATTGTCTGCAGATATCTGTGTTACATCTCTCAACCTGCAGACATCAATAATCTGGATAAAGAGTGTTGAAAAGTAGGTACATCCTGACAAAGATCTGCGCACCTAATTACCATTACATTTCTTTTAGCAAATTATAGTTCATCCCACTTCCAATACGGTTGCAGGATAAGATGTTACCACTTAGAAGCATTTGTTTGAAAAAAAAAAATCTGAAGCACAACAAAATGATGTCAGTCAACATGTGAAATGAAAGTCCCTGCATCCACATACAATTAAATAATCTCAGCTAC